>NC_142929.1:27524312-27544312 GCF_046866305.1 Octopus bimaculoides | reverse complement strand
TGCTTGACATTTGCGCGGGAATCTCCAATACGAACATTTCAGAGTGTTTGGGGGGTGTCAATCTGAGGACATGTACCGAGTGATAAAAATCAAACATGCAGTCAATATCATGGTGCTTGGAGGGGGTCACTAGTGATGGCGACGTTATGCCTCCATTCATCTTCCTGCACGACCCCAGACTCATCATAGAGGTCTACATCAAGTGCCTGGAAGAGGTAGTACTGCTCTGAGTCAAGAGGGTGGCTACTGGAAGACCCTATGTCTGGCAACAGGACTCTGCACCATGCCACACAAGCAAAAGAACCCAGTTATAGCTGTCAGACAATTTCTGCGACCACATTACCCCTAACATGTGACCACCTAACTCCCCAGACTGCAACCAACGTTCTGAGCCTGAAAGCAATCTTTCAGACTCAGAACGTAAAGCCTGAAAGATTGCTTTAAGATACATGGTTACATGGCGTATTATATAAACATGCCTGTTCAAGTATCATAAAAGTATGATACTGTTAGTAGCTCTGTCAGTTGTGTATTTAAATTGATATATATATATATATATATATATATATATATATATATGAAGGAAATGTTCTCCATGTGGCCTGTGTGTTTTCTGTGCTCTGTTTATGATTTTGTCCATGTTTTTTTGCAACGTCCTGTACCCAGATATGCATCTATATATATACATGTAGATGTAGGTATGTACATACATGTACGTATATATGCATATACTCACATATTATTTGTATTATTACATGATCGAACGCACGCGTCATCTTTGCAAGTAAGTTTTAACTTTATATTTCTGACGCGATTCTATCTGTTTGTATCTTTCTCCCCCTCTCGTTCTTCCTTCTCTTGTTCTTCGCCTCTCCCCTTCACTACCATATCTCTCTCGTCCTCCCTGTCTCTCTCTCGTCCTCCCTGTCTCTCGTTGCTCACCTATATTCTACTTTCTCTCCTTTTTCTCCCTCCACCACTCTTTCTCCTTACCCCTCACTGGTCACATGTCCGGATACTTCTTCCTTTCTTATCTTGGCCATCGCCAAGCTCGCACGAACTTTCTTCTTCTCTCTTCCTTCCAGTTAGTCGCATCACAGCGTTCAGTAGACACATATTTTTTTCACGTCTGGCCCTACTAGCCTTTCTTGTTTATTTTCACTGTTTCGTTTTCCTGTCTTGTTTTCTGTCCGCCACTACATTCATCCACGTTACAAATTTAATTTGTCTCCGTGGGAAGAGCCAATCTAACAATGCGTCCAGCCCTAACTCTTCGAAACGCTTAGTTTTAGAATGGTGGCAGGTGATGTGTGTTTTCTGTGCTCTGTTTATAATTTTGTACACGTTTTTTTTTGCAACGTCCTGTACCCAGATATGCATCTATATATACATGTAGATGTAGGTATGTACATACATGTACGTATATATGCATATACTCACATATTATTTGTACCATATATATATATATATATATATATACTCTTTTACTCTTTTACTTGTTTCAGTCTTTTGACTGTGGCCATGCTGGAGCACCGCCAGGACTTATTCTTTGGAAGCCTAGTACTTATTCTATCGGTCTCTTTTGCCGAACCGCTAAGTTACGGGGACATAAACACACCAGCATCGGTTGTCAAGCGATGTTGGGGGGACAAACACAGACATACAAACACATACATATATATATATACATATATACGACAGGCTTCTTTCAGTTTCCGTCTACCAAATCCACTCACAAGGCATTGGTCGGCCCGAGGCTATAGTAGAAGACACTTGCCCAAGATGCCACGCAGTGAGACTGAACCCGGGACCATGTGGTTGGTAAGCAAGCTACTTACCACACAGCCACTCCTACGCCTATATATATATATATATATATTATAAGGTTTTTAACTTTTAAATTTGCATATTCAAAAGAGACAGAGACTTCAAACAGAGACTGGTGAATAAATCGATAAATCGATATATCGAGTTTGAAGTTTCTGTCTCTTTTGAATATGCAAATTTAAAAGTTAAAAACCTTATAATATAAATATAAACTGTGAGAACGACCCTTAAGGAATCTAGTTAATGATCCCCTAAGGTAAGTTCTTATACTATATTGGTAACGGTTGCTACATCCTCTGGAAAATTATATATATATATATATATATATATATATATATATATATATATATATATATATATATATATATATATATATATATATATATATATATATGTATGTATATATATATATATATCCATACATACATAAACGTGTGGGTGCTGAAAAGTTCCTCACTTTAAGGGTGTCACGAAAGGCCTGGTTGGAAGCCTAACCTCCCGAGCCCCTAACAGGGCTCAGAAAAACTGAAGGACCACTGCAATAGGTCTGTGAATCTGAGAGGGGAATATGTTGAATAAAACCATAATTAACTGATTCTTCTGTATTTTCTTTTACTCAAAGCCAGGGAACTTTTCAGCAACCCCTCGTATATTTCTGTATTATCTGTAACATATATTTGTCTTACAAAGCGTCCATCCTCAGTTACCTCTCTGATCCTCTGTACTCTAGTTGATTGCTGATGTATGTTCAGGGCATCCAAAGTGGCCTGGAACTCCTTCTTTTGGACAGTTGTATTAATTTACTCGTTGACAAGTAGATATTCTGTTAATCTTTTGGCAATGGTGGACCAAAGGTTCTTCCCCTTAACATCTAAGAGAGAAAAAGAGATGTCTCGAAACCGCACAGCCTGCTGCGTTTTCTTCTTTCAGGATAAAACAGCATTCATTAAATGTCCAGATCTAGGATTCCTGTTTTCCCCTCCATCTCGTCTGTAAAAGTTTTGCCTAGTTTGTAGCAGTGAAACTTTCTTGTAGATCTTGTATGTGGTGTCAGCTTGTCCTGAAGCAGATTCTGCTCGAGCCTTTAACAATGCTGCTCTTAATTCGCCAATAGTGAAGTCTGCTGTGTTAAAAGTGGTGTGCCGCTTGAACGTTGTCATTTAGAAAAGAAGTTTCCCAGCTGAATATCTACCGTGGTGTCGCCGTGCACTTCTGGTCACACTTCACTCCACTTCTTCCTTAGAACGTATCAACTTCCTACATTTTGGCTTTTCTAGATCAACTGTGAAACTTGGGAGGGATTATTGATAAATGTCCTTCCTCTGCTTTTGCCCCTGCGTGCGTGTGTATGTGTGTGTGAGTGTGTGTGTGTGAGTGTGTGTGTGTGTGTGTATGTGTGCCTCTCTCTCTCTCCTTCTCTCTGTGTGCCTTTTACAGATTGTCTCTGTCTTGTAAAACTGAAGCAGGATTTTCTCTAATCCAAATCTCAGCTGATTTAAGGTTCCTTTTATCTACATCGTCTGCTTCTTTTCATTTCTTTTTTTCTTTAGCTATTTTAGCTCTTTCCTAAGTTCTATGATCTGATTCTGCTCGCTACTGGGACCATGTGGCTTACTGGATTTACCTTTCTTCGTGCTAAAACTATCTTTGTATATCTATTACAGAACTTGCACCATTGTCTCTTATCTTCTTGCAGCATGTCTTTCCAGAATATCCAAAATAAGGTACAGATCTTTATCCAGCTGAGACCTTTTGTGATCTGCAACTAGCGCAAAATTCACTCGTGGTTTCTTTTCAAAACCCTCTGGACTTCAGGTTCATCTGCTTTTCTGGCACTCTGAGCAGGTTGAGCAGGGAAGCTCTGGGCACAATGGTTTGTCGTCTGACTCTAGTGCTGGATGCTTTGAGTATCTTTCATTATTCTATGAATATTCATTTCTATATACATGTTTCTGTTGTGTTATATACTCTCTCCTATGTAATTTTAATTTTAATTTTCACTCTAATTTTTTTTTTCACCTCTTCTCCTTATTTTCTCTCTTCTGCTTTACCTCGTTTCACACACACACACAGAGACACACACAGACACACGCACGTGCACATTGGTTTGTGTATTTATATATATATATATATGTGTGTGTGTGTGTGTGTGTGTGTGTGTGTGTGTGTGTGTGTGTGTGTGTGTGTGTGTGTGTACGTCTGTATATAAGTGGATATATGTGCATATATGTTGGTGTGTACGTCTATACATGTATGTGTGGATGTCGGACAGTCTGTACCCTTTCTTCGTCAAGAATAGACATGGACATGCTATATATCGCTGACAGGGAAACCAGCTGCTCTGTCTAGCGGAGACACAGCGGACTGTTATCTCCGTCAGCGATATAAACATCAGTGCTTTTATGCACCATTAGTCCATATGTGATGCATAAACGTTTTTGTTTTAGTGTTTGTGATCACATGTTGATTTTTTATTTATTTATTTTTTTTTTTACATAAGCTCAATCTTGCGGTTCGGCAGAAAAAGTCAGATAGAAAAAGTCAGACAGACTCGGTTTGATCGGTTGAACCCATCCAGATGGTACCTCAGTTTTGTCTCACATCGACAACTGAAACTTTATAAAACCTCTTCATAAATTAATTGTTGCCGTCATCATTGTCGGTGTCTTTTTTTATTTTATTTACCCGCAGTTGGAGTGGCTAAAGTATGTTCCGTCTGGGGAAAACCTACTATTTATCGCTCCCCTTCGGCCCCCAAGCCTATACAGGCTCGTATACAGCTGATTCCAAAGAGCCTCCCAACCCATAAAAACATTGCCGAGGCAGACCGCCTTCTTCCTTCCCCCATCCGACCACAAGCTCCGCTACTACCGCAGGTCAACCCCGATGGAAGAAAATCAGGATCCCTGCCGTTCGTCTCTTATCGGGTTTATCAAGGACTACATTATCTAATATTTCATCTAACCTCTTTTAAAATCGGGATCGTGTGATTCGAGGGAGATTTTTCTTATTTCTTTACTGCCCACAAGGAGCTAAACATAGAGGGGACAAACAAGGGATTAAGTCGATTACATCGACCCCAGTGCGTAACTGGTACTTAATTTATCGACCCCGAAAGGATGAAAGGCAAAGTCGACCTCGGCGGAATTTGAACTCAGAACGTAGCGGCAGGCGAAATACCGCTAAGCATTTCGCCCGGCGTGCTAACGTTTCTGCCAGCTCGCCGCCTTGATTTGTGAGAGATTTTTCTGCTATGTCTCACAGGTCGCGCAACCATGTGGAGGTTCTCCTGTGGTTTAATTCGCAAAATGTTTGTCTTGGATTAAACAACAGTCTCACATGATAACTAATCGATTTCAATTGATATACTTCTGTTTCCGGCATTGGATTAACCAACCATAAAGCAAAATAAGTACGTACTTAGGACACCAAGTGAAGGGCTGCACGCAGAAACGGTAAATGAATTACGGTACAAAAGAAATCACATTAAACTTGTTAAAATGATATTCAAATTGGTTCATATGATCGGAAATATAATTTCGAAGTGTTTATGGTGTCATAGATGAGGATCTGAACGAAAACTTTGCAATTAAAAAAGATAAGTAGGAGAAAACTTTTTAAATATAAATTATACAAAAGTAAACATTATTTTCTATTTTATTGTTAGTTTTGTTTCATTTTGAAAAATATAAATTTATTTTATACTTTATTATTGTTTATATTTTGAATTACATATGGAGGCACCAAGATGCTTTAAGTGCTTAGGGCCTCAATGGGACTTAATCCGGCCCTGCCTATTTCAGATAAATCCCCCCTCTCCCACGAGACATTTCGAAGATAGCCATTATCTCTCTGAATATTGACAGTTCAACTAATCTCTTCGTTTATTACTATCACGATTCTTTCATATGTTTTCCTCAGATCTGCACGATCTATGTCAACAGATGTTTTACAGCTGGAGTGGGGCCTAATGGCCCTCATTCAACCATGAATTTTAAGTGAAACCTGCTTTTATATATCTAGTTGTGTGTTTTTGTACTATTTCTTTATTCATAGTTTATTGTCGTTCGCCGTCGTCATTGTTGTAGCCACCATCACAACCATCACCATCACTGTCATCACCACCACCACTACCACCACCACCACCACCACCACTAGCACTATCATTATCATCATCATCATCATCGCCGCCTCCGCCGCCACTACCACCACCGCCGTTTGACAACATAGGAGCTTTTCATCTTATTACTAAGTCGTTGTGTGGTTGTTTAGACCCAAGTCAGACCTGGACTATACACACTTATGATCTAAGATCTTCCAGCCATGACCATCCTGTCCTTCTCTTAGACAATGCAATATATTTTTTAGGATTACATTAAGGCGGCGAGCTGGCAGAATCGTTAGCGCGCCGGACAAAATGCTTGGCGGCATTTCGTCTGTCTTGATGTTCTACCGTGGTCCCCTTTACCTTTCATCCTTTCGAAGTCGATAAAATAAGGGATCTTTCTGATTTGGCGGGCGCCACTTGTTTTCTTAACGAAACACTTTCAAACTTGGGACACTGGTAGAATGTGTCATATAAAACATCTTTTACTCTTAGTGTTATTGAGAAAATTTTATCTTTTTAAAGTTATTTCGAGTTAAAATTATCGTATTTCGGTAATTTCAACCAATCACTGACGTCTATCCAAAATAAGTACCAGTTAAACACTGGGTCGATATAATCAACTTATCTCCTCTTCCCCGAAATTGTGCCAAAATCTGGATTCAATATTGAGGATTACATTAAGGTGGCGAGCTGGCAAAATCGTTAGCACACCGGGCAAAATGCTTAGCGGCTCTACGTTCGTCTTTACATCCTGAGTTCAAATTCCACCAGGGTTGATTTTACTTTTCATCCTTTCGGGGTTGATAAAATAAGTACCAGTCAACCAGTGGTCAATGTGATTGACTTAGTTCCTCTCTCAAAACTGTTGTTCTTGCGCCAAAGATTGAAACCGTTATAGTTATTATTACGTTATACTACGTGTCTTTCCTTTTCATTTCAAAACTGCAGGGATTAATTTGCAGGAGATTGGACTGTTATTTATCGCAGTCGAGAGACTACATAAAGCTGTCTTGATTTTATTGTTCGAGTTGTTTCTATGGTTATCTCGGCGTAAGATTGTCTAAAGATGTCTCCATATACATTATTTATAATGGACGGATAGGTGTCCTCATCTTGTTTGTTGATATCACAACGTTTCTTATTTCTTTACTGCCCACAAGGGGCTAAACATAGAAGAGACAAATAAGGACAGACAAAGGGTTAAGCCGATTACATCGACCCCAGTGCGTAACTGGTACTTAATTTATCGACCCCAAAAGGATGAAAGGCAAAGGCAAAGGCAAAGTCAACCTCAGCGGAATTTGAACTCAGAACGTAACGGTAGACGAAATACCGCTAAGCATTATCGCCCGGTGTGCTAACGTTTCTACCAGCTCGCCGCCTTTGGTATCACAACGTTTCTGCTGATGTCCTCTCCAGTGTTCTGGTGGAAGGGTTGGGTTCGAAATTCCACCAGAACACCTGATGAAAGCTGGAGAGTATATCCGTCCATTGTAAATCATGTAAATAATTTCTCATCTCAAAAATATAGAATAGTAATATCTCCATGTTCACAGCCAAAAGAGATGATCTACCTCAGTTCTAATAACACCACTTCTTGCTGGGATGCGGGATACTGACAGATTGGAAAGAAGATGAGATGACAGAGGACTGGGACAACAACAATAACATCAAGAACGGTAGCAGCAGCAGCAGCAGCAGCAACGACAACAGCCGCAGCAAAGTAGCCCATTAGTAATAAAGTATTTTGCTATGGATATTTCACATGAAAACAGAATATGAAGATTAAATCTCGTACAATAACAGGAGACAAATTATTCCATCTTATTTGTGTGTGTGTGTGTGTGAGAGAGAGAGAGAGAGAGAGAGAGAGAGAGAGAGAGAGAGAGAGGGAGGGGAGAGAAAGAGAGAGATAGAGATAGAGAAAGAGAAGTAGAAAGTGAGCAATATATATGCAATGATTGCATTTTTGTGCTGTCGAACGCGATCGGCTGTGAATGACTTAGGGAGCAAAATCTCCGGTTAATTTGCCTCAAAATGAAATTAAAAGTGAAAATTTAATTTTCCTCCTTCGTCTGTTATAGAGGTGAGACGGTCAAGTGAATCAACTGTTAGATTACCTGTTTAGTAGTGATGAGCTCCATTTCGTAGAATGCTTTTTAATGTATTTCCGAGAGAATTATTTTCTTCTACATTCTACAGCGGTTGGGAATATAAAGGAGGTATTTTGACCATGTTACGTGAAATAGATATAATTACAACCAGCGGAAGATTTGTCTCTTACTGGTTTCACGCCATAACATGAAAACTAAGAGCTGGACCTTAAAATCTCATCCGGAGTCTTATGAAATATTTACACATTTAGAAATCTTTTAATTCATTTGTCTAACACTCGTGGCTATGCTAACGAAATAAAAAAACAACACAACACCCGTGACTTTCGGAAATGTCTTTTCACGCTCAGAATTGCTGAAGCATGAATTAAATTATCTGCAACAGTTGTTTGGGACACTACATCCTTCAAAACTTCCATGCATCCCGAAATTCGCCAACAGTACACTTGATATTCCCCTGCAAAACCATTTGGTTTGAGGACTCATTCACTGTTCACTTTCTGCGCATTATGTACTGTTCATACACTTTTGGCTACTTTTTCTGATGAGATGCAGAGCACCTGAGCACTGTATACAGCATGTTCATTGCCGTTTCCTTCTCCATTAGAACTTAATTAGTGAAGGCCTTAACTTCGAACAAACAAATTCTAGTCTGGTAACTGAGGATATATTTTTTCGTTTATACAGCCCCAAACATTTATATCATTTGATAATTTTTCTAGCAAACCTGAGCTAAAGAAACGATCAAATAGAAATGATATAATAAATATTAATTAGAATAAAACACACTCTATTTTCTCTTATGAAATTCTTGGTATTTTAATAATGAATCTGTTCTGAAAATGAGGCGTGAAAATTGTCTTCTCCAAGGGCATCAGCGTTTCGATTCCGTGGAAATCAAACGGAGTTTCAGATTTGTTATCCAAGAAAATTAATCAATACAACACGTTTCACCACTAAAAACCAAGTAGCATATTTATCATGGAACAAAGTTTGACGGTTATATGTTTACAATTTCGGAGATAGTTTTCATAGAAGATGAGAAATCATACGATAGATAAATGTACAACCCAACACATGCCAGAGAAAAAAACAAACAACAATCGTCGAAAAAAGGACTGACTATGCGTGTAGCCTGGTTGAAATGCTTGCGGTAGACTGAACCTAATGCTGGAGGTGGCGAGCTGGCAGAAACGTTAGCACGCCGGGCGAAATGCTTAACGGTATTTCGTCTGCCGCTACGTTCTGAGTTCAAATTCCGCCGAGGTCGACTTTGCTTTTCATCCTTTCGGGGTCGATGAATTAAGTACCAGTTACGCACTGGGGTCAATATAATCGACTTAATCCGTTTGTCTGTCCTTGTTTGTCCCTTCTCTGTGTAGCCCCTTGTGGGCAGTAAAGAAATAGGTATTAAACCGGGCAGGTGTTCAACAACGCATTCTATATGTTAAACAATACACCGAGAATTTACTGTCTTAAACAGAAATACAGAACTGTTGTTGTTACTACTGTTCAACCTCTAAGTAATCCCTAATGGAAGAGAACGTATGCGCAAAGACATTTCGACCATTACAGTCACGTCATGTTTTGAGACAGTGTGTCACGTGCTGCATTATCCAATACGCCCTTCTTCTTTTCAGACGGTAGGATTTGATGCGAGGAAGACTTGACTGCTATTTCGAACAGGTCCTCCGAACATATAAAAGCTTCCTTGTTGGCCCCAGTTCTTTTTCTCTCTCCCCGTGTATTTCTCTATCTGTCTGTCTAGTTTGACTAAAGCATACATTCAGTGAGACGTCACAATTAGTGCCAATAAAATTGTGTGTGTATGTATGTGATTTGTGTGTGTGTGTGTGTGTGTGTACAATATATACATTACAATGAATTCGAGATAGAAACGGTATTAGTCCATATAAAATCATCAACACATCGAGACTCGCATTAAATTGAAGATGACTGACATGATCCAAGGGAAGGAATTCAGTTCGTGATTGCTTCCCCTAACAAGTAAGCATGAAATTGGTCCAACTTCGCAAAGCAAAATGCCTTTCAGTATTGAGTTATGCCCCTTCTATATGTTGTCGATGAATTTGAGTTTTAGCCTTGAATCTTTTATATTAGGTTGTTCGGAAAGTTCCCAGCGTTTTTAATATGCAAAAAAGGGATATAAATAATTTGACATTTCAAATTTTATTCAATGTAGTAATTTTCATTATCATTAATGACCTTTACCAATCTATGAGGCAATTTAGATATTCCGTCAGCATAAGATTTGACTGGTTTTGAAGAAAAAGGTTATCTAGATACATTTTGACTCCATCTAAATCGTTAAATGTTTTTCCTTGCAATGAGTTCTGTAGAGACAAAAACAAGTGGTTGTCGGATGGTGCAAATTCAAGTAACTCTGCTTGGATAGCCAAAGATACATGTGGTCGGGCATTATCTTGTTGGAACACTACCCCTTTCCTGTTGGCAGTCTCCGGCCTCAATTCTTTGATTTTTTGGTTCAAATTAGCCAGCTGACGACAGTACATATCAGAATTATTGGTCTGGTTTTGTGAGAGGAGCTCATAATAAATAATGCCTTTGTGATTTCACCAAACATAGAGCACGGCATTTTTTGCCTAGATATTCGTCATTGGTTGCTGTTTTGGGGGATCCTTATGCCAACTCCTGGATCTTTTGTGTACTACGTTTTTATACAAAATCCATTTTTCATTTCGAATCACAAGTTGTTTAAAAAAATGTATGTTTTCATTCCGTTTCAAATGCATATCACAAACGGAATACCGGTCCAAGCAATTCTTTTCTGAGAGTTTGTGAGGGACCCATACAGTATAATGAGAAATGTATCCTAGCTTCCCTAGGTGTTCATGAGCTGTACTTTTAGAAACGTCCAACTACTCTGCAAGTTCTCTAGTCCTGATATTTGAGTTTTTCTTCAATTTTTGCCTTCAAAACATTTTCGTCCAATTTTGAAGGTCTTCCACTGCAACTGTTATCTTCCAAGTTAAACTTTCCAGGTTTAAATCTTGCAAACCACTTTCGAACAGTTGATTAGCCCACACCATCATCACCATACACTTCACAAATATTTTTGCAAGTCTTTGCAGCATTTTCTCCTTTTTTTTTTTTTTAAAAAAAGAAAAGCATTACAATGCAAGTATGAAATTTTTGGTTATCCATTTCAAATGTCAATAAATGGTAACCGGAGTAAAAGATAAATCTATTTTTAGTCAGGAATAAAGAAGAGATGCACTACCACTTCAAGCAACACCAAAGTTTTAACTGTGTCGTTTCAGGTGTGTTCAATGAAGCATTAAAAGATTTAGCTTAAAAACGCTCAGAACTTACCAGGACAAACTAATAAAATAAATAAAACTTGAGTACTGCAGATCAATTCAGTCAACAAACCCTTTCTTAAAATATTCTTTTCTACTCTAGACACAAAGCCCGAAATTTTTGGGGAGAGGGCCAGTCGATCACCAGTGCCACCACCATCGCCACCACAACTGCCATACACACACCATTCAGACTTCTGACCCCACCACCACCAATACCCTTGACTTCGCCGCCTTCCCCTCCACCACCATTACCACTGTCTTTCACATCGCCTACTCCACCACCATCACCACTGTCTTTCACATTGCTTACTATCAACCTCATCCCTGACTGACCACCACCACACCATTATCACCGTCGTCTCCGCCTCTATCACAACTACAGCTCATACTATTACTATCACCCCATTACCGTCAATCTACTACCGTCTCTATGCCTACTATTAATCTCACCCCATCACGAGGAATAGTGGAAGTGCCATTGAATAGTGAGAAAGTGGGTTCAAAGTGTGACACACTGATACACAGAAATTCGTTTTCGCACTTATTATAGAAGAAATAACCGTTAGACTTTTATTTTTACTTGATTCTATCAATAGACTGCAGCCATGCTGGAATACCGCCTTGAAGAATTTTAGTCGAACAAATCGACCTCAGTACTTATCATTTATAAGTCTGGTACTTATTCTATCGGTAACTTGTGCCGAACTGCTATGTTACGAGACGTAAACAAACCAACACCAGTTGTCAAGTGATGGTGGGGGAGGTACACAAACACAAAGACTCGCGTGCGGACACATACACACACAACACACACACACACTCGACGGGATTCTTTCAATTTCCGTTTACCAAATCCACTCACAAAGCTTTGACAGGCCTGAGGTGCAACGCAGTGGACTGAACCCGGAACCATGTGGTTGGGAAGCAAGCTTCTTACCACACAGCCACATTCCAGTAAATGTTGAGAAGGCAAAGAATAATCAGTCGGAATAATTGTTATGTCGGAATAATTGTTACAGCTATCTAGCACCTTCGGATGATCTCTACTCAACCGCGACACGGCAGCTACTCAACCGTCAGTCCACTCCTACCACGGTCAGACTACATCTATTTATATGTCTTGGTCGAGCCTACTTCTTCGCTTGGGGGCGTCGACACAACAATAATCATCTCCGACTTGTCTCGGTCAGCTGTGCTATTTTGCTTGGTTTGCCGAAGATAATGCACTATGCGATTGTTGCTATCTCAGGGTTCACTCTGCTTCTAAAGTGATCAGGCAAGAGTTTATTCACCTCCAGATGAAGATTGCAATCTATTAAAAATAATTTTATGTTGACAGTGTATGCTATCAACACTATTCAGTCGACTGATGAACGTTTGGATTATTTGTAATTAGAGAGATCTTTAATGACATCAGAGATGTACTGTGATATATATATATGTTCCTGTTATATTTGTGAAAGAGAAAAAAAAAATGCAGGGAGAGTGAGAGAGGGGGGAGGGGGAGAGAGAGAGAAAGAGATGAAGAAGGAGAGAGTACAAGTTGTCGAACGATCGATAGGAAAAAAGAGGAGACTAAAAGATGTTGATTTTGATTTAGAAGACCGGAAATTGGTGTTTCAGACCAGACAATTATTAGGAATTTCTCAGATTTCAGCGGGTATGTGTGTATGTGTGTGTGTGTGTGTGTGTGTGTGTGTGTGTGTGTGTGTGTGTATGTACGTATGTATGTATGTATGTATGTATGTATGTATGTATGTATGTATGTATGTATCTATCTATCTATCTATACATACATACATACATACATAAATACACACACATACATACATACTTACATACATTCAATTACATACACATATACATACGAATGCATACATGCATATACATAGACACTCATGCGCAAACATACATACACACATACATGAATGCATACATACATACATACCTACCTACCTACCTACCTACCTACCTACCTACCTACCAAACTACCTGCCTACCTACCTACCTACATACATACATACATACATACATACATACATACATACATACATACATACATGCATACATGTTTTTGTTGCATACATCAAAACTTACACGAATCACCCCTTTGAAAATCATTTATGAATAATGAGCTCATTAGCTGATGCGGAAAGAATTTAATAATTAATGTAGCGTCTATAATTTATTTTGCTTGGTAAAAATAAAGCAAACATAAAAGAAACAGTGATGTAAAGTTTCATGCAGCAGGTTTTAAAAATTGCATAAAAAAAAGTTGAACTTTCACAGCAACGTACATTGATTTGATCTGTTTATGGATGGGTGGTAAATTTAGGTGTGTGGTTTAGCGCAGTGCTCCGCAACCGGTATGCCGCGGCACACTGGTGTGCTTCGAGACGATGCAAGGTGTACTGTAGTGTAATCTGAATATAATTTTTTTCCCTATACTTTTAGTTATAATTTTACTTCAGGTGTGCCGCCGAATTTTGAAAAGAATATGTGTATCGCAAGTGAAAAAAAAAGGTTGCGGAGCACTGGTTTAGCGAACAAAATAAAGAAATTAATAATATATTTGTTCAGGAGTGGCTGTGTAGTAAGTAGCTTGCTCACGAACCACATGATTCCGGGTTCAGTCCCACTACGTGGCACCTTGGGCAAGTGTCTTCTACTATGGCCTCGGGCCAACCAAAGTCTTGTGAGTGGATTTGGTAGACGGAAACTGAAACAAGCCCGTCGTATGTATGTACATATATGTGTGTGTGTGTGGGGGGGGGGCGTATATGTTTGTGTGTCAGTGTTTGTCCCTCCAACTTCGCTTGACAACCGATGCTGGTGTGTTTTCGTCCCCGTAACTTAGTGGTTCGGCAAAAAGACATCAATAGAATAAGTACTAGGCTTACAAAGAATAAGTCCTGGGGTCGATTTGCTCGACTAAAGGTGGTGCTCCAGCATGGCCACAGTCAAATGACTGAAACAAGTAAAAGAGAATAAAAAGAGAGGCTCGGGAACAAGAGGTGAATGAGGTGCACTGGCACTCCTTAGATTTTTTGGGGGTGGGGGGCAATGAAAACGTTTTGGACATCCTCCAAAATGAACGAGGGTAGAAACATTTTTGAACTGATTTGAAGCATTACTTTTCCATTACTGGATTTATCTGATTTATTTGATGTAGAAATATAATAAGCATTATTATTGTTATATCTGTGTTTGTTTTGATATTAAGATTGAAAAAATTGACTTTGTTTGTAAAAAGATTCTGGAGCTGGGTTTGACCCACCTAAGCAAACTTCGTACCCGCACTTATGTATTTGGTATGTAAGCAGGGGAGACGTAGGAGTGGTTAAGCTGAAAAGCTGAGTTTATAAGAGGTCGTCGTCGTCACGCTTTTGCGGCACGTTGATGACATTAGAACGGAAGTCTTCCTGATTAAGCGCGATTCTCTCAGCAGATGAAGCTAGAACGTTACTTCGTTCTAACTATCTCATAGTGCTTTCTTGGCAAAGATACTGGGGTGGCCGTTGACCCACAGGGAGATCAACCGGCTTTCGACAGGCCTTGTTTTTAGTCCTGCTGGCTGTCTAGACACTCTCCTCATAAGAGTAGCAAAACTACTCAAGTAGGGAAGCCAGTTTACTCGCCGACCACCCGACCATGAAACAGGTAGTATCGGTTTGCATTGTAGTAGTACCAGGTGTCACCAGGTTATGAGGAGATCCTGGGCTTGATTTCAATTAAGAGGTTGTTGGGTAAAATATAACGGTCTGTAGCAATTTTATTTAAACAAATTTGAATAAGTGTCGAAAGGTCGTTAGGTCACCAGAGTGTAAGGGAGGTAATTATGATTATTATAGTTATCGATTTTCTTTTTTTAATGGATTAACAATTTTTTAGTTTAAATTATTGCATGTGATTAATAAAGGTTTAATATTATCTTATATTTGTAATATAATGCTGTGTGGTTAAGAAGCTCCTTTGCAGCCACATGGTTTCGGGTTCATGCCTACAGGCCAGCCAATGCCTTGTGATTGAATTTGGAAATATACGACGGATGAGTGGAAGCTCGTCGCATATAATATATATATGTATGTATGTGTGTGTCTGTATATATATATATGTATATATAATGCGTATGTGTGTGCGTGTGTGTGTGTTTGTCAACTTCACCACCACCTGACAATCTGTGCTGGTTTGTTTACGTCCTAGTTATTTTAGCGGTTCGGCAAAAGAAAGCGATAAAATAAGTACCAAACTTAAAAACAACAACAACAAACTGAAAATAAATCAGACCAGAAATAATTGGCGGTAGGCTATTCATTCTAATAGAAAACCAATTAAATAGATTGTTGCAGCCTGTTGGTGGCGGGGCTGGTTTGTGGGGGTGACTGGCTGAGTCGATGAACGAAAATATGTTCCTTGGGTTGCATGTAGAAGTAACTAAACAACACCCGCGAACATTTAACAGAAAATTTTATCGCTCTTCAAAACAAACTACGTTGGCCTTTTACAGATAACAACAGCAATAATTACAAACTGGGAAAGAGATACTGCTTGGAGTTTACGGCAAGCTATTGATACGGCAACCTGCAGCTTGCCCAACGTAACCGGAAACAATTGTGCTATATTCGTGGCGACGGAAGTGCCTTTCATCTATCTGCGCCATCTGTCTTGGCTGCCTTCCTGGCTCGTCTGGCTAGTAAAAATGTGCGACTAACGGTTTTTAAAAGGCACCGTAAGTCAAATTCTAGAATGTTCAAGAAAACCTGTCCACGCCATTGCTTCTCGCTAACTGGTCGGTTAACTGACCGATAGCGTGAAACTATGGTGGTTTGCTCGTAATGTCTGACCGCGTATCCAGGGATTCAATTTCGAGTCATCGCTACAATATAAATAATTAAATAAATGAATAACTTGTAGTGAAACTACCTCCCGCCATTAGATACAAACTACTATCGCCATTACATACAATCTTCTCATTTAAATATAAATAAATGCGAGCGTAGTAGAGAACCTATTCCTTGTCATCACGTGACTGATCATTATTCGAATCGGCAACTTCTTCGAACCGTTCCCGCCAGAACGCAAACTGACCAACCACAGCTCTTAATAAGGTCACGTGATAGCGTTTTTCTATCACCGTCTTGGAGCCCCCTTAACGCTATAAATAGATCAACTCATACCCCACAAATTTGTCTCGGTCCAGTTTCTCTTTGAGATCTGTTCCGTATACCACACGGCAGCAGCAGCAACAAATAGCCAGCGACCACTTCAACAGTTTCGTCCAGCCAACGATGACCACCGCCGTCGCCACATCAGCAACAAGAGTCTACGACTACTATCCAGCATCATCGTCATGACCAACACGATTACTACCAAGCAACCTCTACACCACCAGCGTCAACACGACTTACTATGTACACCAAACCAAACTTCCGCGGCACATCTCTCTCTTCGATTCTGTTAGGTGACTCAGCTTCACCACGATAAATAAACAGACAAGAGTTCTCAGCCAGCGACGAACATCTGTATAACAAGAATCACGGCCCGGCATCGATGCCACGACATCACAACTAGTGATCAGCTCTGCCACACTCATCCCCCTCACTTTCACATACAGAACTTTTCCTATAGTGTACACAAGAACTGGTATATAATTGCTCACGTGTTATTGACTCTCTTTCTATCTGCTGTAATAACTCACATACATGTATCACTCACATACACACTTTTCTTTGTACGACGGCCTGTCTTTGATTATGTTCTTATATGTCGCATTCACACTCTCACACAGACATACATCTTTAACGCTACAATAAATATCTCTGTTATTCATCTTATACGGTTGTGGTCTTTCATTACTGGTCATCTATGTTATCGTCGCATAACATATTAGTATATCATCTTCGATATATTATTGTGTGTTCGACCGTGTGACACGTTTAAATTAAAGGAGTCCTCTGTTTTTCCATTCGTCACCATTTCTCCTTTTTGAGTTCGCACGGTCGTCCCTTACAAACTGAATACATATGTAGTGAAACCATTTCTCCCTTTGGTTCGCACGGTCGTTCTTACAAACTGGTGACCGCCGACGTGATACGATTCATACAGCCGTCTGATCTGTACAGCCCGACGTGATTCGAACGCACAGCCCATCATGATTCTGTTCACACAGCTTCACTTAAAAATGGTGACTAAATGCCAATATTACGACCAACCGTTCTTTCAGTTTTTTCACTACAATTTTTTTTTATTTCGTCTGTTTGCCTTCGACAAACCGACTGGTGCGAGGCTAGTGTAGTGAAACCATTTCTCCCTTTGGTTCGCACGGTCGTTCTTACACATACATCACTTATTTCGAATAGAATATATTTCGTTATTTGCCTGTAGCTGGTGGCATACAGGGGAGGGCAAGAGTTAGAATGATTTAGAATGAAGAACAGTTCTCTTATAGATAATCATTATAAATCTTTAATGCACGCGCGACGTGTTAAAATGCATGTGTTTGATTTTAATACTTGGTCGCAATGTGAAGTAAGTTGCTCTTCGTTGAAAGTGTTAGATTGATATATTAATTCTTAGGGGTTAGATTAGACAAGATAGAGTTAATATGCAATTTATGGTCGCAAAAATGCGATAGAAACAGGAAATAACGACAGTAACATCTGAACATTTCGTAAAAAGAACATAAAGAAGTCCTTCATTAGACCACATCCACAAGCACCTACATATATGGTGTCTTCAAGCTATATATTAAGGATTTCAGAAGTAGCAGTTGAGATACACCGTTCCAATGTACTCGGAGCGGTGTCTTTCAGTAACGAACACCACTAGGAAATCTAATTGTTATTATCTTCTATAAAATGTATGTACGGCTTTCATGCTATTATTAAATATACGTACGTTCTATACGTTGGTTTTGTCACATTGCTTTCAAGAAATTATGGGACGTTACTGTCGTCACTTCCGGATACCATCGCAATTTACTTTCATCATACATACATACATACATACATACATACATGGAGGAGCAATGGCCCAGTGGTTAGGGCAGCGGACTCGCGGTCATAGGATCGCGGTTTCGATTCCCAGACCGGGCGTTGTGAGTGTTTATTGAGCGAAAACACCTAAAGCTCCACGAGGCTCCGGCAGGGATGGTGGCGAACCCTGCTGTACTCTTTCACCACAACTTTCTTTCACTCTTACTTTCTGTTGTGCCTGTAATTCAAAGGGCCAGCCTTGTCACACTGTGTCACGCTGAATATCCCCAAGAAATACGTTAAGGGTACACGTATCTGTGGAGTGCTCAGCCACTTGCACGTTAATTACACGAGCAGGCTGTTCCGTTGATCGGATCGACTGGAACCCTCGACGTCGTAAGCGACGGAGTGTCAACAACTACATATATACATACATACATACTCCTTTTTGGGAGTAAGTTCTTTGTTGTTTTTGTGCTGTTTAGTAACTATAAGTTAATACTAATTGTTTACTTTGATGTTATTACTTGTGGTAATAAGTAGGTGGTAGCGCAATTGACATACTATACTAATGGTTCGACCCATCTGATTACTATTGATTCCCAACGAACGCATATCGCTGGTGACGCCGCCGGATTGACTGGCATTGTTCGGATGCCGAAACCATAATGATATCCGTTTAGCTGCTGAGGATGAGAATGCATATCATTTATGCTTGTTTGTGAATTTTATATCTTAGTTTCGGTATTCTGATATGATTTTCATTGTTGTTAAGTGGAAAGTCTTCGTGAATTCATGGTTTGTGAAGATTGCATAAATTGATATCGATTGTTTTTCTTCATAGATAATCCCATTAAACTTAGATATTGGTGTCTAGTTTTGGAGAGGTTCTATGGTACACACACACACGCACACACACTCACTTACACACACACACACATATACACACACACACACACACACAACCTTTGAGAGAAACAGAAAATGGAATTCACGAGATTCTTTATTAATCACTACGAGAGTGCAGTCGTCAGCGAACAGGCTGAGTCCTCTTTCTCCTTGGTCGTTGCCTCCATAGGCTGAAGAGTCTGAATCTAATGTTGACGCTAGTTTCGTCGTCGTTGCAGAGAAAATACACACACATAGCTGAGAACACACACACACATACACACATACATTTATCTATCTATCTGCATATCTGTCTGTCTATCTATCTATCTATCTATCTATCTATCTATCTATCTTTTTTTTTTTTGATCCCTTTTGATCGAACTACCCCCTTTTCCTTCCTACGATCCCTTTTGATCGACCCCCCCTTTTTTTTTCCTTTCCCCCTCCCAAAAAGAAAAGCTCTACATTGTATTTGTCCCATCTTCGTTGAGCCCTGTGTAGCTAATAAAAGAAATGTATCTATCTATCTATCTGTCAGTCTGTCTGTCTGTGTGTCTGTTTGTCTGTCTGTCTGTCTCTCTCTCTACCTTCCTACCTACCCACCTACCGTCCGTCTGTCAGTCCATCAATCCATCCATCCATCCGTCCGTCTGTCTGTCTGTCTAATTGTCTGTCTGTCTATCTATCTATCTATCTATCTATCTATCTATCTATCTATCTATCTATCTATCTATCTATCTAT
>NC_142929.1:27514312-27521812 GCF_046866305.1 Octopus bimaculoides | reverse complement strand
CGTTGTAGTTAAGCATCCAATTGAACATGGAACATCCAATGCAGAGTTCCAAACAACCACAACAGTGAAACGTACGTAGGAACAAATACTATAAACTTGCGTTTATCGTAATTTCTCCTACATTTGCTCTGTGTATCATAGCTAGTAATACTACAAAGTAAAGTAGTAACTTAGCCACTATAATGGAAGCAAACTGGATGATGATAAACTACATGGAGCTCTAAACTCAACAGTAGCAGTCGTATAAGAATGTGTATGTATGTGTGTGTGTATGTAAGTATATATGTGCTTGCATGTATGTACGTATGCATGTCTGTCTGTCTGTCTGCATGTATGTATGTGTGTGTATGTATGTATATGTGTGTATGTATGTGTGTTTGTGTGCAAGTATGTATGTATGTATGAGTGCGTGTATGCATATGTGTGTGTACATATGCATTTTATATATATATACACATATATATGCATATATGTATATATATATATGTGTGTTTGCATGGAGATGGTCAAGAGGTTTAAATTTATCTAAAATTATTTGTTTTAATATCTACATACATACATACATACATACATACTTACACACATACATATATACAGACAGGCATACATGCACACGTACATACATGCAAACATACGTATAGGCGCAGGTATGACTATGTGGTAAGAAACTTGCTTCCTAACCACATGGTTCCGGGTTCAGTCCCATTGCGTGACAACTTGGGGAAGTGTCTTCTACTATAGCCTAGGACCGACTAAAGCCTTGCGAGTGGATTTGGTAGACAGAAACTGAAAGAAACCCATCGTGTATATATATTTATGTGTGTGTGTCTTTGTGTGTGTGTCTTTGTGTGTGTGTCTTTGTGTGTGTGTCTTTGTGTCTGTGTTTGTCCCCCCCCCCCCCTCATCACTGGGCAACCGATGTTGGTGTCTTTATGCCCCCGAAACTAGCAGGCAGTTCAGTAAAAGAGACCGATGAAATAAGTACTAGGCTTACAAAGAAGAAGTCCTGGGGTCGATTTCTTCGACTAAAGGTGGTGCTCCAGCATGGCCGCAGTCAAATGACTAAGACGTGTAAAAGAATAAAAGAGTATATAAGGCGGTTAGCTGGCAGAATGATTGAAATTCCGCCGAGGTCGACTTTGCTTTTCGTCTTCCGGGGTTCGATAATACTTTTTAGAATAAGTATTAGTTGGACATTGGTGTCAGTGTAATCGACTTACTCCCTCCCCTACAATTGCTGGCCTTGTGCATAAATTTGAAACCGAATATTTACATACATATATATTGAAAAGGTCAAGAAGTTTCACACAAATACATTTATATTAAAATTTTATATACAGAGTGATTGAAAAGTATATTCTAATGACCCTTATCCTACTTATAAATTATTCACAAAAAAAAAACTTACTCTTTCACTCTTTTACTTGTTTCAGTCATTTGACTGAGGCCATGCTGGAGCACCGCCTTTAGTTGAGCAAATCGACACCAAGACTTATTCTTTGTAAGCCTAGTACTTATTCTATCGGTCTCTTTTGCCGAACTGCTAAGTTACGGGGACCTAAACACACCAGTATCGGTTGTCAAGCGATGTTGGGGGGACAAACACAGACACACAAACACACATATATATACATACATATATACGACGGGCTTCTTTCAGTTTCCATCTACCAAGTCCACTCACAAAGCTTTGGTCGGCCCGAGGCTATAGTAGAAGACACTTGTCCAAGGTGCCACGCAGTGGGACTGAACCCGGAACCATGTGGTTGGTATGCAAGCTACTTACCATACAGCCACTCCTGCGCCTATAAATTATTTTACAAAAAAGAAAAAAAAAATGGATACGAGAGGAAAGCTTTTAGTAAGAGGTTTTATTTAAAATTCGATATGGGCTCCAGATGTGGCCACCAGCTTCTTGAGTCATCTAGGAATTGCGTCAACTGATTTCACCAGGAACTCCTGTGGGATGGAAGACATTAACTTTTCGTATTCGCCCTTCAAGTTCTTCCAAAGTCTTTGGTTTGGTACAGTGGACTTATTCTTTTAACAAGCTTCCAAAGAAAGAAGTCACAGGGTGTTAAGTTGGGTCTCCTAGCTGGCCAATCATGCGGACCACGACGACCCATCCATCTTCCGGGGAAGTGGGCATTCATCCATTCACGAATGACAAGAGCAATACGATTACAGATTAAATTTTCATACTTCAAAAAACAAACACAAAAAATTTGAGAAAAATGTTACAATTAAATAATCTACAATTATTTTAAAATAGGGAGTTACTTTTCAATCACCCTGTGTATCTGTGTGTGTGTGTATTTTGTTGTTGTTGGCACTCCGTCGGTTACGACGACGAGTGTTCAAGTTGAGCCGATCAACAGAACAGCCTGCTCCTGAAATTAACGTGCAAGTGGCTGACCACTCCACAGACACGTGTACTCTTAACGTAGTTCTCGGGGAGATTCAGCGTGACACAGAGTGTGACAAGGCTGGTCCTTTGAGATACAGGTACAACAAAAACAGGAAGAAAGTTGTGGTGAAAGAGTACAGCAGAGTTCACCACCACCCCCTGCCGGAGCTTTAGGTGTTTTCGCTCAATAAACACTCACAACGCCCGGTCTAGAAATCGAAACCGCGATCCTAAGACCGCGAGTCCGCTGCCCTAACCACTGGGCCATTGCATCTCCACGTGTACGTATTACTGGTGTGTTAAAAGTATTTTGTTTCAATGTTCTTAAATACAATAGAGTACATTTATGGATCTTAGCCAACACTATGGCTAATAAATATATCAAATAGTTTGTATTTTACAGTGTCTTGGTGGTTTGCTTAAGATTTCATTAGCAACTGGTTGTTCTTTAAATTATCAAACAGACATTGCTTATAAACATACAATTAAAAAAAAAAAAAAAAATTTATTGCCCACAAGGGGCTAAACATAGAGGGGACAAACAAGGACAGACAAAGGGATTAAGTCGATTACATCGACCCCCAGTGCGTAACTGGTACTTAATTTATCGACCCCGAAAGGATGAAAGGCAAAGTCGACCTCAGCGGAATTTGAACTCAGAACGTAATGGCAGACGAAATACTGCTAAGCATTTCGCCTGGCGTGCTAACTTTTCTGCCAGCTCGCCGCCTTTTATAAACATACAATTGTTCGAGGATTAATTAAGCGGAATAGATTTCAATATTCAAATTTATTCTTGGAAATTGAAATATCAAGAATGTATTGATATACAAATCAGTCATTATTAAGCCGTTAGCAATAGATGCAATTCTGCATTGGAAAGGATCAAACTCCACGACTGACACTTCTTAATTAAGGGTCGCGCATCGGAATTTCAACAGCTATTTAACCCATTAACTGCCAAATTTTTTAATTCATATTTTTTGGTTTTGCCTGATGTCTTAGGAGTTAAAATAATATATAGTATTTAAATTTTCTTCATATGTGAATTTGTTATGTCTCAAGCTACTGCTATCTAGCACCTTCGGTTGATCTCTACTCAACCGCTACACAACTGCTACTCAACTGCTACTCAACCCTCCTACCATGGCCAGACTTCCTCTATTTATATGTCTTGGGGGATCCTACATCTTCGCCTTGGGGCGTCGACACAACAGAATTATTTGAAAATTATGATAAATTTTTCGAAAAGGCCCAAATGGAGATCGCTGAAAAAATGCATATTTATCCTTTACTATTCAATTGCAATAATAAACGTTTTAGTTTTTTTTGTTTTGTTTTGGAACTATAGAATCAAATGCGAATGTGTATGAAATATCAATGAATGATACAGATGGGAAATGCAAAAAAAAAAAAAAGACGTTTTCAAAACAGTCAATATTTTTGTAGTTAAAAAATTGCGATGTACGACATAAAGTGTCCTCTAGAATTAGCCAGAGCTAATAATGACAAACTTTAACTACTAAATATTGTTAAAATCACCTCTGCAAATGCAATGTATACAAGCAATTCACTTTAAATACAACGAACAACCGTCAGTGAGACTGTTTTTAGCAGATCCCCAAATGAGGCTCATTGGCAGGCAATGGGTAATGCTTTTTAACTCTCTCTCTCTCTCTCTGTTTCTCACTAAATCTATTTGTCTGTCTGTCTGTTGGTTCCCTAGGGGTTAGGGTGTTCATGATGGTAAAAATTATGATTTTGATTCCTAGACCGTTGTGTTTTTGGACAACACACATCATTTCACGTTGCTCCAGTCTACTAATCTGTGAAATGGGTAACCCAGTAACGGACTGGTGTCCCGTTCAGGGAGAATGTTTGCTTGCTCGCCTAGCCAACAGGGTGACATCATTCGAAAACTACGACACCGCGAGTAAACGCATAGTGATCAGAGGGGTATAACCACATCTACTCGCCTGGTCGTTACACTGATACTGTGATATACTGATATATATATATATATATATATATATATATATATATATATATATATATACATATGAATACATACATGCATATGTACCACACACACACACACATACACGCACACAAACATTACTAATAGCACATAAAATATGTGTATCCTTAAACGCTTGTGGCCGTGGTATACATTCCTTTAAAGCAGGCGAAGTGAAATCCCCTCGGATGTGAACGGGACCGACCGATATCGATATTTCGCAGTTTTTCTGCTCGTTAGTGGCGTATGCTTGCTCAGCTTTCGAAACGAAATCGCAGCGCCAGCTAGAAGTATATACAAGTAGTGTAAAATCTTGAATATTTGTTAAATCGTATGGTATAAACTTGGTTGTTGGCCAGTAAAGCCCGTTCACTGGCTTAGTGTTTGTTGGGCATGTAATTAATGAGAGAGAAGAAAGATGGAGGATAGGAGAATCTTTATTGATCACTACAATCGTTTCGACTGATCTAGCTGGATTGCGCTGTGTTTGGATTGTCTTTGCACAGGGGCCATCCGGACTCCTGCCTTCGCCGTGAACAGGAATTAAACTTCTCTCTTCGCTCCTTTTCCCCACTTGGGCTCAACTCCCCTTCCCTCTTCATCTGATTCTCCTCCTCTCTCCTCTCTTCATCTCACACCTACTTCCTCTCTTCATTCATACCCACCTCTCCTCTCCTCTCTTGCCCTGACACCTACTTCTTCACTTCACTCCTACCCACCTTCCCCTTTCATCATTACCCCTTCCATCTACACCTACCCCACACATCCCACTCCCACACATCCCACTCCCACACATCCCACTCCCACACATCCCACTCCCACACACCCCACTCCCACACATCCCACTCCCACACATCCCACACATCTCACTCACACACATCCCACTCCCACACATCCCACTCCCACACATCCCACTCCCACACACCACACCACACACCACCACACTAAATCATGCCACACCACATCACACACCGCCACACCACATCATACACCGCCACACCACCAGATCACACACCACTACATCATGCCACCCCACCCCACCCCGCACACGCTAGCACTGACCACTTCCCGGCACTCACACCATCACCCACACACCCACACAGTACAGACGCACACACTTACACACGCACACATCTACACGTCAAGTTCACCAGCCCCTATCCACACGCACACACGTACTTACACACTCTCACATACACACGCACGCGCACCTTCATTTGGAAATCACCAATACTTTATTATCTCCCCTTCTTCCGAGCTCTCCTGTCTAACTACCTCTGTCTAGCCAGCCGCCATGATTCACCGCTAGACCCTAAAGCTTTTTTTTATTCTCTCTCTGTTTATTTCATCGTGTTCCTTTCTGTTGAAGAGCGTAGGCTCGAAACGTAAAAGACTTTCTCACCTTCCCGAGCGCTACACTAATACACATGTTTGTTGTTTATACATCTGCTTTCGTCTTTTGTTTTTCTGTAAATTCCAACTCTCTCTCTCTCTCTCTCTCTCTCTCTCTCTCTCGCCCTATATATATATATATATATATATATATATATATATATATAATAATATTATTAGGGACAAAATCCAAAATTACAGGTAAAAAACTCAATTAAAATCAATTTATAAAAAATTAAATTGAGCCTTATAGATAAAGTATATATAAAATATATATAGTTTTAGGGAAAATAACCAATTTTCAAGAACTCATCGATGAAAATCCACTATCACATATAGAAAAATTAATAATTAAAAGCACAATAAATGAGTATAATATAAAGTAAAGTAAATATCATAAGATAAATATAATAAAAAGATTACACGTGTTTCATAACCAATTTTCAAATAGAAAAGAAATTTAAATCGATTAAAATCAATTGAAATTATCTAAAATAAGTTCTATTCAAAAATATAGCTACTCGTCAGATCGTAAGTAGAACAATAATTAGATATATATCTCAACCAACAATAAGTACCAAATGAATTAATATGATATACTTATTATATAAAGATAGAAAAATTATTTAAAAAATATCATAATATCAAAATAATAACCATTCAATAATCATCCCTTCATCCATAATAATAACATGTATATTATATACAAAAAACATCTTACCTAAATTATCATTGTTTTAAATTATCATTGTTTTAAATACAAGTTGAACGAAGTTTAAGTTTAAAATAATAATGAAGATAAAATTAGTACATATTTAACCGGTGTAATAGTTAAAGCTATACTATTTAAAGCTAAAGACGTTTATTTAATTATGATTAAAGATCAATTGAATAATAGAAAAATACAAGATTATATAAATTTTAGTTATATAAATTTTAAATTTTTCATTCATTTATTTAAGTATTATTATTTCATTCATGCTTTCGTATTCTATTCTCTATTTTAACGTTCTTTTTTAACGTAGTATTTTCGCGCGAACTCTTGCTTAAAACGCTATAGCTATTAGATAACGTCTTAGTTTTTCAGTTTGAATTACGGAAAAATTTGGATAAGTACTGTTTTCACTTTGCTAAAGATTTTCCACTATTTGAAAATAATATGTATTCTTGTTTTTATACTATTCATTTGGTTCTTTATAGATTATTTTAATAGATAACTTATTTAACACTATATTATTTAGGAGTTATAGTTTCATTTCAACATAATATTAGAACTTCGATTGGAATAGTGTTGATATATTTTCGATTATTTTTGATTAATATTATTTGATTAATTATTAATCTTTATAGTTTATAATATCGTTAAAGTTTTTTTAAATCAAAACTTTGTATATATATATAAAGTTTAACCTTTTATTCTTAATAATTTTTTCTTTCCTAATTTTTTCATTCATAATTTTTTCCATTCATAATTTTTTCATTCATATTTTTTATTATTACGTTTGTAGAAATAAATAATCTTGTATTTTTCTATTATTCAATTGATCTTTAATCATAATTAAATAAACGTCTTTAGCTTTAAATAGTATAGCTTTAACTATTACACCGGTTAAATATGTACTAATTTTATCTTCATTATTATTTTAAACTTAAACTTCGTTCAACTTGTATTTAAAACAATGAT
>NC_142929.1:27491812-27511812 GCF_046866305.1 Octopus bimaculoides | reverse complement strand
ATATATATATATATATATATATATATATATATGTATATATATATATATATATATATATATATATATATATATATATATATATATATATATATATATATATATATATACATACAGTGTGCGTAAGATATTTGAGGACAGATTTATGTTTATATATAAACAGATATATAATAACAGATAAGTTTATTTATCAAAAAATGCTATGAGGATAAAAATAAACCTTCTTTTCTATAATGTTATTCAATAAAGCCACTTTTAGCTTCAACAACTGCTTCTGTATGAGATCTAAATCATCTACATGCTCGAATCAAGTGGTCCTGGTTCATTTTGGACATTACTCTAACTATGACAGCTTTCAAAGAATCATTGGTGTTATGGGCGTGTTCATTGACCTCTCTCTCAACAATGCTCCACATGTAATAGTCCAATGGATTGAGATCTGGGGAATTAGGAGGCCAAATGTCAGGGGTTATATGATCATGAAAATTTTCAGCCATCCATTCCTGTGTTACTAGAGCCATATGTGGTAGTGCAGTCTTACCGAAACACATATGGCCTTCCATTGTATACACTGTCTATCCAGGGCTTAACAATTATTTCCAGGACCTCAATGCACCAGTCCAGTATTAGGGCCAATGATATCGACCAACTCCATCTTACCTTGACGATATTTATCTTCCCCTAACAGTTATTGTTCGTTATTCCAACTTCGGTCAGCTCTGATCGGACAGAGCTCTGTTAAAAAAACTTCCATTGTCTGATGTCCCCCTTTCATTTTTAAGACCATAGGGTGTAATTTGAGGGAGATTTCGCTACTATTTTTTTGCACGTTTCCCGACCATGTAGAATATCCAGAACTATGATCAAAGGCATTCCAATTATGTCCATCCTGTCTATTTTAGGAATGCCAAAAATTACAGTATCTACTTTTGTAGTTATTTAAGACTTAACGCGTAATCTGAGGTAGATTGGGCTGCTAGTTCTAGCAAAGAGAACGACTACGTAGAGGTTACTTAATAACACCCATTGCTTCGCTGGGTTCAATTCATCAAGCAGGAAAGTTACTACTTTCTATAACCCCACGCTCTACACAGGAGGAGATTTGACTCTCATTTGCTCACCTCTACAGCAATTGTGTATCGAATAACGGTCTCATGGGTCCTTGTGAAACGGAAACTGATTAGTTCTATAGCTGGTCGACTGAGCTAGGCCGGTGGCCATCAGTTTATTAACACATATGAATTTCCCACCTCCAACATTTATATTCGCTATTTTGCATGTTGGCGTGCTGTCAGACATGTTCTGACATGCAGAGGTCATTAAATAAACAAGTCACCAAAACAAACAAACAAACAAACAATCAAATAGGAGGAAGTGGGGGAGAAAAAAAAATGAAAAGAGAAAACGCAGTGACAAAAGACGACAACAGTAGTAACGACGACATCGGAAACGAGGGTAAATATGGCGAAGATGACGGTAGTGACAGAAACAATAATAAAATCAGTAGTAGCAGTAGTAACAACTGCAATAATAAAAGTAACAATGACGACTACTGTATTAACTCCGACGCTTCGCCACCATCTTTAACATTGATACCAGCACCAACACTAAAACACAAAACAGCTCTTGTTCCGTTTTTTTTTCTTTTTAAACAAATAAAGGACACATTGGACAATGTAATCTTTCAAATATCAGACTGGTTGGTCACGGATGTAGCGCCTTTAATCATATACCTACTCAATCAAGGCAGACACGTGCTAAACAACAACACTACAAAAACTAACAAGGAATCTTCTTTGTGGTGCTGTTCACTCTAATTTCTTGAAACAATAGCGAAATCCTCCTTCAAATCAGATTGTGCTGTTTTAGCAAAGTATGGACACGTTGGATAATGTGGTCCTAGATAACGTGGCGCTCCGTCGGTTACGACGTCGAGGGTTCCAGCTCGTGAAATTAACGTGCAAGTGGCTGAGTGAAATTAACGTGCAAGTGGTTGAGCACTCCACAGACACGTGTACCCTTAACGTAGTTCTCGGGGATATTCAGCGTGACACAACGTGTAACAAGGCTGACCCTTTGAAATACAGGTACAACAGAAAGAGGAAGAAAGAGCAAGAGAAAGTGTGGTGAAAGAGTACAACAGGGTTCGACACCACTCCCTGCCGGATCCCCGTGGAGCTTTAGGTGTTTTCGTTCAATAAACACTCACAACGCCTGGTCTGGGAATCGAAACCGCGATTCTACGACCGCGAGTCCGCTGCCCTAATCACTGGGCCATTGCGCCTCCACAGTCCTAGATACATTAAGCCTGACAGAAAGACTATATTGCCCCGACTGAAATCTCTCTGATCATTGGACTGCCCTAGCAGAGCTTTGCCACGGTTAAGCACCAGCAGCAGCAGCACCGATGCCACCACCACCATCATCAGCTAAGTGAATGAGTTAATGATGAAGGCTATACGTGGTTAGTCAGCTTTTTAGAACTATCAAATTAAGAATCTCTAAAACCACACCCTGGAGAATTAAAACATCAAACAACATTTAACTGTCAAATTGTAAAAATAATATGAAAAAATGCATGAAGATGATTGGTCAAAGTTGAACATTTGTTGAATGATAATAAGCCTACGCAGAAAAAGAAAACAACGTGCGGTCAGATACCGAACAGGAGTAAAATCGGAGGCGAAAGTTGTTCTACGATGACGCCTCTCCGTGGTAGCTTAGCTTGTGAAAAATAGCAGTGAATTCTTTATCAAAAATAACACCGTACTATCTTAAAAAGGAAGACACATTGAACGATTATAGTTCAAGATGTATAATGATCAAAGGAAAGGTGAGATTGCTTTGGTTGGAATATTTATGACGATAGGTTTCTTTAGTCTGTTCTTTCTTAACTACTTGAATGTAATTAAACAACAACAGCAAGTTATAGCAAAGCAATAACAGTAGCGGTCTTACCTTAGCTTTGCAATTCTACATCAAATAGAACAAAAACATCGAAGAATATACTGCAACATAGCGAATGTGTAACACAGAATCCATAAAATTCCTATTAACAACCAAATGAAACAGGATAGGCTGTGGAGGTCATATATACATGAAACAATGTATCCGATACATAGATGTAGTTTTTCAAATTGTTAAATCAGAGAAGGGAAGAGATTACGCATGTTCTTCTTAATAGACCTGAAGGGCTTTTGAGGACTCCGGAACCCTTAAAAGGCCAGGATGCTTGCAATAAAGGATCAACGATTAGAGGAACAAATTAATCATATGCCACAAGAAAACAAGTAACATATCTATGCTCCGTCAGCTAGTAAATTTCACGATGAGGAAAATAAATATTTTTTATGTTTATATATTCGTTTTGCAAGATTCTTGATGTGAATTCGTGTGTTGAAACAGATATTGTTGCATTTGGATATACGCATGCGCAAATAAAGACACAAACAACGTGAATACAGAATGGCAGATCTTTAGTAAAGAGAGACACAAAAAAAGAAATAAGAAAGCAAAGGATCACTGATGAGGTCACAGAAGTGTGACGAAAGAACTCTGGCCGAAATACATTTAATATAAAATAAAGCTGAAACAAGTGAACACCAAATATATTGTGCGTGTATTTTTATTTGCTAAACTGGCAAATACAAAAAAAAAAAATCATAAAACATAATATCGGTTTCAAATTTTGGTATAAGGCCAACCATTTCGGGTGAGAGGTTAAATCGATTACATCGACTCCAGTGCTCAACTGGTACTTATTTTATCGACCCTGAAAGGCAAAAAATCGACCTCGTTGGAATGCGAACGCAGAACGTAAAGACGAGCGAAATGCCGTTAAATATTTTGCCCGGTGCAGTATCGATTCTGCCAGAATATCCTGTTGATGGAGCAGTCTAATATTAACCGTTTTCTTTCACTCAAATGCCAGAACAACACAAGAGAAATCCAAATGTTCAAAGCCTCTAAACTAAATGAAATCACATATCGAAAATACATCAGCTTTTAGAGAATTTCACTCGTTATTCGTATGGACAGTGGTAAATACTAGGAAACTGGACAGAATTATTACAATTCTAAAATCTAACAATCATTTCCCAAGAAATCATACTACACGGACCCATCCTCGGTGCAAGCTAAAGAGTCTTTGAAAGCCTCATGTTTAACATAACCTAATTTGTTATCTTTCCAGTTCATAGGAATTTAGACCATTACATTCGACCATCAAACTACTTGAAAGTCTTGCAAGAATACATGATGGGGAAAAAGAAAAAAAGAAGGAAGGGGATTTCATTTTGAATAATGCGATCAAAGAGGCCAAGCAGCGAATGCATCACGGTATTAGTTTTGATTCTTTGTCCTCTGAGTTCAAATCTCGCTTAAGTCAAGTTTGCATTTCATTTCTTCAGAGCTATAGATTAACGTAAGTCTTAGAAGGTCGGACAAGGGACAGGTGGTAGTTGTTTTGTCTCCTTACATTCTGACAGCTTCGGTGGCACCAGTACCAATCTATCAAATTAAATCAGTGACCTTTCGACATCGTAGGAGAGGGGAGATTTGCATGTGTGGACACAATCTTTCTAAATAAATAAATTAATAAAGTAAAATAAAATACATTCCCAAGTTTGCACATATATGTCAGCCAAAACCGACCGAGGTCCCTTATGTAATCTTGGACATCGGAAAAGAAGGGGTGATCAAGACTGGAATGTCTTTAATAATATTTTTAACTAGCAACGGCTGACCAGACGTCAGCAACAACAACGGCAGTTTGTTGCAAGATGAGAGGCGAGGGAAAAATCAATATACTGGAATATATTTTACATATTTATTTGCATATTATTTGCATATTTATTCTTAATACGTCGAGGAAGGTTCGAACGCAAAATATGCTGATCACTGTCGTGTACGTCATGGGGGAATAACTTCTTCCTTTTACGACGACAGTGTGTTCAACACACTCAGCTCATTAGCGCACGGGATTCTGAGACGCTGGTGTTTCGACGTGTTGTGTCTCGCCAGCCAAAAGCATCTGAGACCTAACATTTTAATTTAATTTTATTGTATTTAAAGCTTATATTTTCAACTAACAACGAGTTTTAGAAACATCTATATTTCTCTATATACACAAATATGGGTAGAACATTTTCTGAATATATATATATATATATATATATATATATATATATATATATATATATATATATATATATATATATATATATATATATATATATATATATATATATATATAGTTATCGCCAAGCCAACATGGCAGTCCCAAAATTAGGACGAAAGCTGCCGTGAATTAGCTCCAAGAAGTCATCGCCTCTAGCTAGCTATGTGACACACGAAACCTGTGTCCTTTATAACCTTCGAACAGGGGAGGTCAGCAGCGTCCCCCTGCTGCCTATATATATATATATATATATATATATATATATATATATATATATATATATATATATATTCTTTAATTCTTTTACTTGTTTCAGTCATTTGACTGTAGCCATGCTAGAGCACCGTCTTTAGTCGAGCAAATCTACTCCAGGACCTATTCTTTGTAAGCCTAGTACTTATTCTATCGGTCTCTTCTGCTGAACCGCTAAGTTGCGGGGACGTAAACACACCAGCATCGTTTGCCAAGTGATGTTGGGGGGACAGACACACAAATATATACACACACATACATATATACACACATACGATGGGCTTCTTTCAGTTTCCGTCTACCAAATCCACTCACAAGGTTTTGGTCGGCCCGAGGCTATAGTAGGAGACACTTGCCCAAGGTGCCACGCAGTGGTACTAAACCCGGAACAATGTGGTTGGTAGGCAAGGTGCTTACCACACAGCCACTCCTGTTCCTATATATATATATATATATATATATATATATATATATATATATATATTGTATAAGAGACATTCATAGTCGCTCTTTCTCTGTAACTTATAAAGCCTTCGGGTTTGTTTACAAATAATATATATATATATATATATGTATATATATATATATATATATATATATATATATATATATATAATTTTATTTAAAAGAGTTCCAACTCTGTCTGTTTTTTATGTTTTTTATTTATATTCTTGTAAAATTTATGTGGGATATAGAATATGGAATATATAATATATAATATAAAAAAAGATGGATGGTACAATGAAATGAAGTATTGAATGTCTTATTGAACATATGAAATATTGAGTGTTCAATATAAAGGATTAAATATATAAATATATAAAGGTATGACAGATTGTAACAGAGTCTGTTACAGTCTGTCATACCGGCCATGATGAAATATAACAAGGTATAGAAAATACGTATTCGCCTTTATATATTTATATATTTAATCCTTTATATTGAACACTCAATATTCCATATATTCAATAAGACATTCAATACTTCATTTCATTGTACCATCCATCTTTTTTTTATATTATATATTATATATTCCATATTCTATATCCCACATAAATTTTACAAGAATATAAATAAAAAACATAAAAAACAGACAGAGTTGGAACTCTTTTAAATAAAATAATATATTCCTCTATACACGATCATACAAAACCCTTTTTTTGTATTTATTTTTACTCATATATATATATATATATATATATATATATATATATATATATATATATATACATGTATGTAAGTATGTATGTATGTATGTATGTATGTATGTATGTATGTATGCATGTATGTACACACACACACACACACACACACATACACACACACACATATATATATATATATGTAAATTACAGTGAGGATGATTACTTCAAAAACTTCGTCTTTGTAACACAGTTCATTAAAGTTTTCTTTTCTTTTTCGATGAAGAACTATATTAAAAAAATAGGTTTACCAGTAGCAATTTTTTCTAAAATGCTGCCTTGACAGATGATAGTTAACCTCAATGTGACCTTCCAACGTATGAAGGTCCCCCACCTGCGTTTTAGAATGTTATAAAGTTACTACAACAACAGTAACAACAACAACATGTTCGTTTAAGATTGGCCTGCAGGCGAAAAGCTGTCTGGGTCGAAGTAAATATTCACTTAAACTACAATATGATACTTTATTAAACGCTGTATTGATTCAACCTTTAAGGTTAATGTTTCTTTAGTTACGGGGATAAATAGGTGAAGTGAACAGAGGGGGTAAATTTCTTTATGGTTTTTCTTGCTGTACAGATATAATTAGATCAGGTAATCTGAATTTTTATTCTTCTTTTGTATCAGTGAAAGGATCGAACCTACATTGTTTAAACTTTATTTGGTTGATTTATATGACATGACGACGTGTGAGTAGAACAAAAAGAACGAGTGCAATGAGTGCAGTTTTAAAAAGCAGTTGGGAATAGTGTATTAGTTCCATTAATTGTCTATTCTACTGAAAGGGAACTCCTGTTTAGACAAAACCGTTTAAAGCGTTACGCTTGAAACGATACATTATAACATGAATCTATAATTGTCCTTTCTAAAATTAGCACAAGGCCTGGAATTTTGGGGGTAGGGTAGGGTTAGTCGATTGCAACTGGTACTCATTTTATCGTTCCCAAAAGATGAAAGGCAAAGTCGACTCGGTGGAATATCGCTAGAATACATCCCTTGCTGTATTTTGTTGGCATTTCTTTGCGTTTCTGAGTAGAGAATCCGCTGAATCATTCTATTATAGAGGTGTCGGTCCAATTGAATCCAGTCATCCTCAACAATTTCCAGGTTTTGGTTCAATATTGAAAATCAACAAAAGGAATAGATTCTTTCCATTTACAAAGTATTGAATTAAAGCTCAACTTAACACGGGGCTATGTCCAGCAGCCGAATAAACCCCACTGTTTGTGTCCATGGAAACCAGAACAACGAAGACGTAACCTTTACTTGATCTTTCGACCTGCTAGAAATAGCAACCAAATCTTCCTTAAAGTACACCATAAAGTCCCTTAACAAAATAAAATGGATAAATGGAAAACAGTATATAACGTAGTTGAAGGTAGACTGTTTCTGAAAATAAAACGGAATTGGTATGAACGTCAATGATTACAGATCTGCTGGATCAAGAATTGTTGTTTTTTCTCTTTCATAATTAGAGCACCAATGCATCGTAATATGTCCTAAATTCACAGCGACATTGAATATGTTTATTATATATAATCCTAAACAGATTGTATGTATTATGGGTCGAGGTACTCTTCAACATGGAGTGAAGATACCTGTCAATAAATAAACACCGGTGTAAATATGAACACACACACACACACACACACACACACACACACGCACACACATAAACGTTCATAATATTTAATATTACAGAAGCGACGAAAGCGACGAGTTGGTAGAATCGTTACCGCGCCGGACAGAATGCTAAACCGCATTTCATCCGACTTTACGTTCTGCGTTGTAATGCCGCCGGGGTTGACTTTCATTTTTTCGGGGTCGTTAAAAGAAGCACTAGTTGAATATTTAGGTCAATATAATCGACTTGCTTCCTCCCCTTACAATTGCTGGCCTTGTGCCAAAATTTTAAACAAATATTACAGAGGAGGCCAGCTGGCAGAAGCGTTATCACGCCGGACAAAATGCTAAGCAACATTTCATCCGACTTCACGTTCTGAGTTCAGATTCCGCGGGGGTCGACATCGGCTTTTACCCTTCGGGGTCGATGACATAAGTATCAGTTGAACACTGGGTCGCTGTAATCGACTAACCCCTCCTCCGAAATTGCTGGCTTTGTGCCAACATCTGAAGCCAATGTTTAATATTACAAACTCTTTCCCAAAACTGAGTACACCTTACTATGCATACATGTGTGCTATTGATGTTACCCTTGACTCCTTAATAACCTTTGTACAGGTATCATCGACATGAAACTGTTTCGCATACCAATTATGCATTGCTTTTAAGAACAGAGATCATGATAACATCCTACAATGGGTACATGGCAACCTAGGTTCGTTTATAAACACCAAAACCAAATCACAAACTTGTCAAAGAAACTCTCAATGTTAGACTTTACCTACTTATGAGCAACACAAAGATAAAAATCTACAATACATCTTAAATGTTAGAGCTCATAATCTCTTGTGATCGTTCATGGCATTCACGTATTTTGCATTGTTCACTCCGTGAAGGTGTGATGTAGTGGTTTTGGTTTACGATCAATTAGGTCGTGGATTCGATTTCCGGAGTGGATAGCATGTTGTCTTTGAGCGAACGGCCCAGTGCACTCAGCTGAAAATGACGACCAGTGACATCCTGAGGGCTAACTCTGCAGCTAAATGGTGGCCTGTTTTGAGTCGTTTAAAAGTCATGGAAACCCGAATAAGCTCCCGATTATTATGCTTAATATACTTTAAGTCTCCGAAGAGACTCAGTTGTACATCACCCATAATCTTTTGTTACAACTTGAGATATATACTGCCATAATGACATGAACCGGGAAGTGTTCAATTTCCTGTTTTTTTAACTCGCTTTAGAATTTTTTCCCCAGCATTTTACCATTTATTACATATTGTATTTGCCCAGCATGAATACAATATGCGTTCTCTAGCTTTTCCATTTGTCATTCTCGTTAAACTTAACATTTCTTCGTATATATACTTCCATAAGCTTTCTTGTCTCCGTGAGATTGTTTTTACAGTAATTTTGTTGATTACGTTGAACCTACAATAGAGTGATTTATGATCTTTGACAAACAGTCAATTCAGCATTTTGTGTTTATCATATGTTAATTTATGTTTTAGATTTTCAGTCGTGACTGTGAATCTTTTGTTTTAGCTTATGTACTCCATAAATTAAAGCTTCAAATTTCGTTTGCCCACTCTGCTCTTCTAATTTTTCTTTTATTTGCTTCTGGTATTTTGTGAGCCTATTATGTTACACTTCATAACAACGAAAATTTTCAAAATGTCTTTTCGTAATAACAAGTTGTTTTCTTTCTCTCAAGTTACAAACTCGCTCTGATTCAAGATATACAACTTGATACTGTGCGTCAGAAAGATTAGGGTCTCAACAGATTGTTTGTGCGATGTTTGTCTGGATTCCTTTCAGGTGGTTTCCTGCTATATGATTAGATATATCGGGTCCTAGAAAAATGAAGCTTGCTTCACAACCACATGGTTTTGGGTTCAGTCCTACTGCGTAGGATCTTGGCAAGTGTTTTTTACTATAGCCTCGGGCGACCAAAGCCTTGTGAGTGGATTTGGTTGACGGAATCCGAAAGAAGCCTGTCTACGTGTGTGTCGTTATGCCAGTGTTTGTCCACCTTGCCACTGCTTGACAACCGGTGTTGGCATGTTTACGTGCCCGTAACTTAGCAGTTCGGCAAAAATAGATCGATAGAATAAGTACCAGGCTTAAGAGAAAAACAAAACGTACTGGGGTCGATTCATTCGACTAAAAATTCTTCAAGGTGATGTCCCAGCATGGCCGCAGTCATATGACTGAAACAATTGAAATATTAAAGATTAAATTTTTATTAAATGTTTTCTCTTTTAAGATCATATTTCATATTTGTTCCACTCTGCCATTTCAAACCATTCATTAGGTACTTAAAGATACTTGTGCAGTCATTTGTTCGTTCACCGTGATTTGAACTTCAAAGATCAATTGCACTTGACCTAAGAATTGTGCAGTGACTGTATGCTACCTGCTTCTAGGTCGCTGTTGGCATTGATATGATCAATATTATAATCTTCACCATCATTTGGAGTGATTAAGCTTGTTAATCCATGCTGAATCTTAAAATCACTGATATGATTTAATTTACGTTACCAGAAGATTTTGCTTGCTTATCGAGATATCTCAATGTATGTATGTACGCACATATGTATGTATGTATGTATGTATGTATGTATGTATGTATGTATGTATGTATGTGTGCGAGGAAACGTCCGGACACAACAGTTGCAATTCTCTCCTTCCCTATTTGCTCCACGAATTCAATTGTATATTTTCCGACGCCGCATTGTCTCCTTGAGCAAGACACTTTATTTCACGTTGCTTCAGTCCACTCAGCTGGCAAAAATGAGTAGTACCTGTATTTCAAAGGGTCAACCTTGTCACATTCTGAATCTCCTTGAGAACTACGTTAAGGGTACACGTATCTGCGGAGTGCTCAGCCATATGCAGGTTAATTTCACGAGGAGGTTGTTCCGTTGATCGGATCAACTGGATCCCTCGTCGTCGTAACCGATGAAGTGCCAGTTTAATTCAATTATATAAAACTTGACATGTCTTTGTAGTGAGGTGCGTAAAACAAATGTGTCCAGTTTGCAGGTAATGTATTATAGGCATACACAAACGTGGCAGAAAGTAGAATTTCGGATTCTTGATCTAATCGGGTCCATCATATATCTATTTATTTATTACCTTCTCTCTATATCAGCGGTTCTTCACCTTCGGTTCGTGACCCCTGGGGGTGGGGTGGCATCTGTGGTTTCTCATGGGGGTTACGGAGGGTCTGGGAGCAAGTAATTTATTTCATGGTTTTGAGGTATTGCATTTGTTTTATCTTACCTTTACGCAAAGTTCATCATTATAAAATTTATTATAGGAGTCACGGTAATACCCTGGAGAGTCTCAGGGTGTAAGGCGATGAAAAAGGTTAAGAACCACCGCTCTACATAGCACCTAAACCTACATAGCAGACCTACAAACATGATTTGCCTAGTTCTCTGTAGATTGAACAAACAAGCCAAAAAACAATGTTAAATAGCTTTCATCAATTTTCAACCCTTTTTTAGGGATTCGTTAGTGTCCACATCACTTGACCAAGTCTCAGTGAAGCAAGTAGGTAATCCGTTTATATACCCACCAAATCTAAGTAGTTATGAAAAAAACAAAATGGAGCGTATTATACTCATTTGTATACTATAAGTATTTAACACTTTATTAAACATCATAGGCCAGTCGACAGGAAAGCCAGTCAGTACAGTATCAAGGTATGATATAGTATATGTAAATCAACGTAATAGACACAAAAAATACAAGTCAAATTTACTTATTTCTCCGTAAACTGCAAAAAATTACGAGTAGCCTTAACTGAGTTTTGACGCTTATTGGGTTCTCTCTGCCTGTCCATCCGTCCATCCGCCTCACATCTCATCAATGTGGGAGGTTTTTCTGCCGCACCTTAAATGAATGTGGACGGTTTTTCTGCCGCACCTTTTATCAATGTGGGAGGTTTTTCTGTCGCACATTAAATCAATGTGGGAGGTCTTTCTGCCGCACATTAAATCAATATGGGAGGTTTTTCTGCCGCACCTTTTATCAATGTGGGAGGTTTTTCTGCCGCACATTAAATCAATGTGGGAGGTTTTTCTGCCGCACCTTAAATGAATGTGGAAGGTTTTTCTGCCGCACCTTTTATCAATGTGGGAGGTTTTTCTACCGCACGTTAAATCAATGTGGGAGGTTTTCGGTCGCACATTAAATCAATGTGGGAGGTTTTTCTGCCGCACCTCAAATCAATGTGGAAGGTTTTTCTGCCGCACCATAAATCAATGTGTGAGGTTTTTCTGCCGCACCTTAAATCAATGTGGGAGTTTTTTCTGCCGCACATTAAATCAATGTGGGAGGGTTTTCTGCCGCACCTCAAATCAATGTGGAAGGTTTTTCTGCCGTATCTTTTATCAATGTGGGAGGTTTTTCTACCGCACGTTAAATCAATGTGGGAGGTTTTCGGTCGCACATTAAATCAATGTGGGAGGTTTTTCTGCCGCACCTCAAATCAATGTGGAAGGTTTTTCTGCCGCACCATAAATCAATGTGTGAGGTTTTTCTGCCGCACCTTAAATCAATGTGGGAGTTTTTTCTGCCGCACATTAAATCAATGTGGGAGGGTTTTCTGCCGCACCTCAAATCAATGTGGAAGGTTTTTCTGCCGTACAATAAATCAATGTGGAATGTTTTTCTGCCGCACATTAAATGACTGTGGGAGGTTTTTCTGCCGCACCTTAAATCAATGTTGGACTTTTTTCTGCCGCACATTAAATCGATATGGAAGGTTTTTCTGCCGCACATTTTATCAATGTGGGATGTTTTTCTGCCGCACCTTAAATGAATGTAAGAGGTTTTTTCTGCCGCACCTTAAATCAATGTGGGATGTTTTTCTGCCGCACCTTTTATCAATAGGGGAGCTTTTTCTGCCGCACCTTCTATCAATGTGGAAAGTTTTTCTGCCGTACCTCTTATCAATGTGGGAAGTTTTTCTGCAGCACTTTAAATCAATGTGGAAGGTTTTTTCTGCCGCACATTAAATGAAGGTGGAAGGTTTTTCTACCGCACGTTAAATCAATGTGGGAGGTTTTCGGCCGCACATTAAATCAATGTGGGAGGTTTTTCTGCCGCACCTCAAATCAATGTGGAAGGTTTTTCTGCCGCACCATAAATCAATGTGTGAGGTTTTTCTGCCGCACCTTAAATCAATGTGGGAGTTTTTTCTGCCGCACATTAAATCAATGTGGGAGGGTTTTCTGCCGTATCTTTTATCAATGTGGGAGGTTTTTCTGCCGCACATTAAATCAATGTGGGAGGTTTTTCTGCCGCACATTATATCAATGTGGAAGGTTTTTCTGCCGCACCTTTTACCAATGTGGGAGGTTTTTCTGCCGCACCATAATTCAATGTGGGAGGTACTTCTGGCGCACTTTAAATCAATGTGGGAGGTATTTCTGCCGCACATTAAATCAATGTGGGAGGTTCTTCTGCCGCACATCAAATCAATGTGGAAGGTTTTTCTGCCGCACCTTTTACCAATGTGGGAGGTTTTCCTGCCGCACCTTAAATCAATGTGGGAGGTTTTTCTGCCGCACCTTTTATCAATGTGGGAGGTTTTTCTGCCGTACAAATCAATGTGGAATGTTTTTCTGCCGCACATTAAATGACTGTGGGAGGTTTTTCTGCCGCACCTTAAATCAATGTTGGACTTTTTTCTGCCGCACATTAAATCGATATGGAAGGTTTTTCTGCCGCACATTTTATCAATGTGGGATGTACTTCTGCCGCAACTTAAATCAATGTGGGATGTTTTTCTGCCGCACCTTAAATGAATGTAAGATGTTTTTTCTGCCGCACCTTAAATCAATGTGGGATGTTTTTCTGCCGCACCTTTTATCAATAGGGGAGCTTTTTCTGCCGCACCTTCTATCAATGTGGAAAGTTTTTCTGCCGTACCTCTTATCAATGTGGGAAGTTTTTCTGCAGCACTTTAAATCAATGTGGAAGGTTTTTTCTGCCGCACATTAAATGAAGGTGGAAGGTTTTTCTACCGCACCTTTTATCAATGTGGGAGGTTTTTCTGCCGCATCTTAAATCAACGTGGGATGTACTTCTGCCGCAACTTAAATGAATGTGAGAGGTTTTTCTGCCGCACATTAAATGAATATGGGAGGTTTTTCTGCCGCACCTTAAATCAATGTGGGAGGTTTTTCTCCCGCACATTAAATGAAGGTGGAATGTGTTTCTGTTGCACCTTAAATCAATGTGGGAGGTTTTTCTCCTGCACATTAAATGAAGGTGGAATGTGTTTCTGTTGCACCTTAAATCAATGTGGGACGTTTTTCTGCCGCACCTTAAATGAATGTGGAAAGTTTTTCTGCCGCACCTTTTATCAATGTGGGAGGTTTTTCTGCCGCACGTTAAATCAATGTGGGAGGTTTTTCTGCCGCACCTTTTACCAATGTGGGAGGTTTTTCTGCCGCACCATAATTCAATGTGGGAGGTACTTCTGGCGCACTTTAAATCAATGTGTGAGGTTTTTCTGCCGCACCTTAAATCAATGTGGGAGGGTTTTCTGCCGCACATTAAATCAATGTGGAAGGTTTTTCTCCCGCACCTTTTATCAATGTGGGAGGTTTTTCTGCCGCACATTAAATCAATGTGGGAGGTTTTTCTGCCGCACATTAAATCAATGTGGAAGCTTTTGCTGCCGCACCTTTTATCAATGTGGGAGGTTTTTCTGCCGCAACTTAAATGAATGTGGGAGGTTTTTCTGCCGCACCTTTTACCAATGTGGGAGGTTTTTCTGCCGCACCATAATTCAATGTGGGAGGTACTTCTGGCGCACTTTAAATCAATGTGGGAGGTATTTCTGCCGCACATTAAATCAACGTGGGAGGTTCTTCTGCCGCACATTAAATCAATGTGGAAGGTTTGTCTGCTGCACCTTTTACCAATGTGGGAGGTTTTCCTGCCACACCTTAAATCAATGTGGGAGGTTTTTCTGCCGCACCTTTTAGCAATGTGGGAGGTTTTTCTGCCGTACAATAAATCAATGTGGAATGTTTTTCTGCCGCACATTAAATGACTGTGGGAGGTTTTTCTGCCGCACCTTAAATCAATGTTGGAATTTTTTCTGCCGCACATTAAATCGATATGGAAGGTTTTTCTGCCGCACATTTTATCAATGTGGGATGTTTCTCTGCCGCACCTTAAATGAATCTAAGAGGTTTTTTTCTGCCGCACCTTAAATCAATGTGGGATGTTTTTCTGCCGCACCTTTTATCAATAGGGGAGCTTTTTCTGCCGCACCTTCTATCAATGTGGAAAGTTTTTCTGCCGTACCTCTTATGAATGTGGGAGGTTTTTCTGCAGCACTTTAAATCAATGTGGAAGGTTTTTTCTGCCGCACATTAAATGAATGTGGAAGGTTTTTCTACCGCACCTTTTATCAATGTGGGAGGTTTTTCTGCCGCATCTTAAATCAATGTGGGATGTACTTCTGCCGCAACTTAAATGAATGTGAGAGGTTTTTCTGCCGCACATTAAATGAATATGGGAGGTTTTTCTGCCGCACCTTAAATCAATGTGGGAGGTTTTTCTCCCGCACATTAAATGAAGGTGGAATGTGTTTCTGTTGCACCTTAAATCAATGTGGGACTTTTTTCTGCCGCACCTTCTATCAATGTGGAAAGTTTTTCTGCCGTACCTCTTATCAATGTGGGAAGTTTTTCTGCAGCACTTTAAATCAATGTGGAAGGTTTTTCTGCCGCACATTAAATGAAGGTGGAAGGTTTTTCTGCCGCACATTAAATGAATGTGGAAGGTTTTTCTACCGCACCTTTTATCAATGTGGGAGCTTTTTTGCCGCATCTTAAATCAATGTGGGATGTACTTCTGCCGCAACTTAAATGAATGTGAGAGGTTTTTCTGCCGCACATTAAATGAATATGGGTGGTTTTTCTGCCGCACCTTAAATCAATGTGGGAGGTTTTTCTCCCGCACATTAAATGAAGGTGGAATGTGTTTCTGTTGCACCTTAAATCAATGTGGGATTTTTTTCTGCCGCACATTAAATGAATGTGGGAGGTTTTTCAGCCGCAATTTTAATGAATGTGGGAGGTTTTTCTGCCGCACCTTTTATTAATGTTGGACGTCTTTCTGCCGCACATCAAATCAACGTGGAAGGTTTTTCTGCCGCACCTTTTATGAATGTGGGAGGTTTTTCTGCCGCTCATTAAATCAATGTGGAAGGTTTTTCTGCCGCACATTAAATCAATGTGGAAGGTTTTTCTGCCGCACCTTAAATGAATCTGGAAGGTTTTTTTGCCGCACCTTTTATCAATGTGGGAGGTTTTTCTGCCGCACCTTAAATGAATGTGGAATGTTTTTCTGCCGCACCTTACATGAACGTGGGAGGTTTCTCTGCCGCACCTTTTATCAATGTTGAAGGTTTTTCTGCCGCACCTCGCATCAATGTGAGTGGTTTTTCTGCCGCAACCTACATGAATGTGAGAGGCTTTTCTTTCTATCTATCTCTCCACATGGACGGACGCTAGACACATCGGCATCTATGTAAGTTGCCTTTCTCACCTGTTAAAAGACCTATTTTGTTTTTAATTTTTGTACTAGTTGTGTATAACACAAAATACTTCGCGAAGATATACTTTTCGTATCGGAAATAGCTCTATTTAGAGCCTTATATCTAAAAGTTCAAAAACATTTTCCTCGATCCTAGCCATATTCTGTAAAACGAATATGACTAAGGTATTCAACGAGGCCGATTTCTCGTCCCTAATGCCAGAAGCGAAAGAACCTAATGCCGTTCGCATGAACGTAGACAGGTGGTGGAGAAAAGCAATGCCTCTGAGTCTACTGCTGCTGCCTCAACCACCACCACCAACACCACCGCAATTACCTCCAACACCGAAACCAACTAGGGATACAACACCACCACCAACATCAAAAGATAGACCAACACCAATACCAAGAACAACAACGAAGAAAACAAACACCAACGAAGAAAAAACAAATGCAAAACCTAAATCCCCAACAACACACACACCACACAACACAACAATGTCTAAAAGTACACACATAGAACCTGATGCCTTGCCCTTACCCCCTTCTGATCTGACGGACTTTTCGTCCAACGATGAAAGTCCAGTTGGATGGCAAATAGCCACAGGGGGTAAGAGAAAAAGATTAAAATAAAAGACAAAACCAAACACAAGCAAAGCAGGGAGGTACACAACCCCTGAAAGCCCTTACACTACCAAACCAACACCACAAAAACGCATACAATGCTCTCGGCCATAAACGCAAAAGACACAAAACTAATGAATTATGCATCTCACACAAACATATGTGAAGATGACTTCAAAACTAACAATCACCCACGAACAACACCACCAGAACATATTAAAATAGTACACTTGACACCAACACAACACCACACACTCAAATCCCTCTATCCAAATGCGGTAGGGGGATTCCAAAAATACCTCTCAAAAAAATTATATAAAGACCTACTCTAAGACACTTCAAAGGAGGAGCAATGTAAAACTGTCGAAATGAGTAAGTAACCTTTTCTCTCGTCTCTTTACGTTTTTCGACAAAATTATGCTTAAATTAGGTTGTGTAAATGTACGTGGCTTGGCGTCAGCTTGGAAGCAAGGTTATCTTCTAAATGACATCAAGTCACAGAACATAGAAATCATAGCTATCAGTGAAACCAGACTCAGTAACCCGCGGGCCCTCTAGTCCATGTTTGGCGAACAATTCGACATTTATTTTTCTCTGTCTGCCAAAAATGGGTGGTGGTGGTACCGCGGTGCTTTTTCGGAAGAGTCTGAACCTAAAAGTAAGGCCAATATTGCTAGACCCGAGGGTAGGCTGATGTCTTGGACGTCGATAGCACAAACGGGTGTGCTTTCCGTCTGATGGCAGTGTATGCACCGTCCTTAACAGGTCGGGCGGATTTCTTTAGACGTCTAGAAGTTTTCCTGGGAACGTCACGACCTTTACTGTTAGTAAGGGGACTGGAACGCTACCTTGGACACGCATATAGACTATGTGGGAATGGATAGGAGTAGAAGGGGATGTATGTGCCTCAAAAACCTGCTCAGACGTTTCCATTGGTCTAATAGGTTCCGACTCGACCATCCGAACGTGCCAACGTGGACTTGGACAAACCGCGTCGGATCGTCGAGATCGTATCTAGATAGAGTTCTATGTAGGACAGCGGATAGAGATAGTGTAGGATGTCCACAATTTAAAATAGTCAGCTACACAGATCACAAATTTGTGACGTGTACGCTCGACTTAGATAAGACACATAGGTAGGGTCCCGGTTACTGGAAACTGAACGCCTCGCTCTTAGCGCGGCAGGTTTACAGGAACCGGATTAGCGAATTAATTAAGAGGGCGTTAACAGGAGCCATCGTTAACAACCGCTGGTGGTTTGCCCTGAAAATGGCAATTAAATCAGTATCTATTAGGTTTAGTAAAGAACTAGCGATAGATCGAAATAGAGTAGAGGGAGACTTAGTTAAGAAACTAGAAGAGGCACTTACAACTGGCAGCGCAACCAACGTGTTGGCTGCGAGGATGGCTCTCGACCAACACCTCAACGCCAAACACGATGGTTGCGTCGTCAGAGCTAAAATGCGTGCCTTAAAGAACGAAGGGATCGAAGCTACGCGAGAATCCCGGGTGGCGGAGGCGCAACGCAGTAACAGAGCCACCATTCGGTCTTTAATCGACGAACAGGGATGCAGTTTGCTCGAACCCGAAAGGATGTTTGAGGCCTTTCAATAGCACTTTGCTCGACTGTTTGGTGCGAGTGGTGGGTCGGAACGCAGGATGGACTCCAGTGTCTACCTGACCGGCCTGCCGCGGCTCTCGGCGGGAGAAGCAGAATGTTGTGAGGGTCCCATCACAGCTGCTGAAGTAAGGGATGCGATGGTGGGCTGCGCGAGGGATAAGTCGCCTGGATTAGATGGTCTACCCTACGAGCTGTATTGTCAAATGCCAGACTTGTTTGGCGACCTCTTGGCATCAGTCTACTGCAACTGGCAACAAAACGGGAGAATTCCCGGTTTCGTGAGCCGAGGTGCAGTGACATTGCTGAAGAAAGACCCAAACAAGGGGAATTTTATAGATAATTTCAGGCCCATCACTCTGCTCAACGCAGATTTGAAAATTTTGGCCAAAGTAATAGCCGAGAGGTTGGCGCTTGTCATCGATAAACTGGTCGACAAGGCGCAAACATGACAACCTCCCCCTCATGTGCTACATCATAGACAGGGTACTTAAAGATCCTGGCATGGGTGGGGCGCTGATCAATTTAGATCAATTTAAAGCCTTCGATAGGGTCGACCATCGATACCTGGCGGCCGTCCTTAGGGCGGCTGGCTTTGGTCCCGTCTTCCGCGGTTGGATCGCTGCCTTGTATAGCGGCATCCGATCGGTAATTCGGGTAAGCGGTCACCTGTCAAAACCGTTCGACATCACGCGTTCGGTCCGTCAGGGATGTCCCCTGTCGGCGCTTCTGTATGTATTGACGCTCGAGCCGCTACTGCGGAAGTTGGTGACACTGAGGGGTATCCCACGGGAGCTGGGTTGCGGGACGAGCGTGTCGGCATATGCGGACGATGTCAACGTCATAGTGTCGAGCGAAAAGCACGTCGAGATGCAAGGCGAGACGCTTAAAGAATACGAAACGGTGACAGGAGCAAAAATTAACCCGGAAAAGTCAGTGG
>NC_142929.1:27474312-27486812 GCF_046866305.1 Octopus bimaculoides | reverse complement strand
TATATATATATATATATATATATATATATATATATATATATATATATATATATATATATATATATATATATATATATATGTATATTGATATATATATATATATATATATATATATATATATATATATATATATATATATATATATATTGATTAAGACTGAAAAAATGGTGATGTAGATAATACATTAAAGAAAAATGATTGGCTGGCTGCTATAAAATGGTAATAAAAAGGTTGAGTATCTCGCCTACCCTCTGGCGATGTATATGTGTATCTTTGTGTGCGTGGATGTACGAGGTGCATTCAAAAGGTGTCCGGCATTATTTTTCCCCGCCAAAACTAATGCTGCGCGAGAAAAATCCTTTAAGTAAGAGGTGATGTCCCTCTTTCTGGGCATGTGTGAAAATTTTCGCGCCGATAGGTCGCGTCAGTTCTCTGCTGTTACGCCTAGAGTATAGACGTGTAGTGCGCAAGATGAAAACGAAAATCCGACGAGCGGATTGTGTGTTTGACATTTATTTTTGGGTTACGTGAGCTTTGTGAGAAAGTGCTGTCTTGCTGAAGCACGTATATCCTTTATCCAGGGTTTAACAATTGTCTCAGACTCATCAACACATCCTGCAGTTAATTCTAAGTCCCCGTGGAAAGATGGGTCAATATAAAGACCTTTACCCAGGAACAAAAAAAAAAAGAAAAGAAAAAATAAACCAGCCTGATTGGTGTTAACAAGTGTGTAGAAAATGAATATGAAAAAAAAAATGCGATGCTAACGACCCTGGGGGGAGGGGTGGGGAGGGTACTTTCGGAAAATTTACACGATCCGATTTTTCCGTCATAACTTCCGGTAAAATGGTTATATATTGATCTTTTTTTTTTACGGAATCCCACGTTTTTTGGTTATAGAGGATCCAATTCTGAAAATTTTTTTTCAAAAAATTGCATTTTCAAAATTCCAGCGGTAGCGTTGTTGAGAAAAAACCTGAACAAGGAGGATTGTATTGACAACTTTAGGCCCATAACTCTGCTGAATGTAGAGTTCAAAATTTTGGCCAAGGTGTTAGCTACGTCGTCCGAGATCTGATAGAGGTGGCACAGACATGTGCCACTCCGAAAAGATCTATCTACAACAAACTCCACCTCATGCGATACATCATTGAAAAAGTGACTAAAGAACCTGGCACGGGTGGAGCCCCGATCAATTTAGATCAGTTTAAAGCCTTCGATAGGGTCCACCATCTAAACCTGGCGGCGATCCTCAAGGCAGCTAGTTTCAGGTCTGTATTCAGGGGCTGGATCACTACAATGCACAGCGACATCTGTTCAGTGGTCAGAATGAACGGTCACCTCTCATGCCGTTCAACATTATGCGCTCGATCCGGTAAAGTTTCCCCCTCTCGTCTCATTTGTATGTACTGACTCTCGAGCCGCTACCACACAAACTGGAGGAGCTGAGAAGTATTCCACGTGACCTAGGATGTGAGAGATGCGTGTCGGCATATGCCGACGACGTCACCGTGGTGGTGTTGGATCATAAACACATAGAAATGATCGGCACTGTTTTCAGGGACTACGAGGCGGTTTCAGGAGCGTCGGTTAACCAGTAAAAATCAGTGGGCTTGCGGTTCGGCACCTGGAGAAGCAAGTCCATGCTGTCCAACTGCATCGTTGGGCGCTGAACGGACGGACCCGTGAAATTGCTTGGAGTCTGATTCAGTCCGGACCTCCAGATGGACAAAAAATGGGATGAGGTAACGAGCAGGGTGACTACTCTCACCCAGAAATAAGCCGAGAGAAAGCTATCCCTGAAAGGTCGGGCAGAAAGGTGGCTAACGCGTATATCGTGTCCGTCATCTACTATCGCTCGATCATAGTGCCTTGTCCTGACCACCGTCTGATTATGCTGGAGCGTATACTCTTCCGCTTCTTGTAGAAGGGACGCGTCCCGATGGTCGGTGGTCTATCTGCTGTCAGCACTCGCTAAGTGGTGGCCTGGGCATGCCGTGGTAGATGATACGCAGACATGACTCTGTGGGTACGACATCTGCAGTGCTTCTTTGACGGTGAACAGTTGTTGTCGCCGTTAGCCAGACACATTCCCGCCGCTAGGTTCTTTAGCGGAGCTGGAGTCCTGGGAAAAACAGAGACCGAAGGGGAGCGTTTGGAAAGTGGAATGTCTTCAAGTGCTCACAGCCCTCAGCCAATCGGACACTGCAATAGGTGGAACGTCCACTTTAGCCTTTTATAGAGAATTAGAGGAGGAAAAGTGCGACAACGTTCTTGGGAAGACCTTGGGTGTCGAAGAACATTCGGCGAACATTCCGGCCGGGACCGATGGATAGTTTCCAAAAATCTCTGGCCTGGCAGATAAACTTTACAGGCACGGAAGTGTCGTCAGCCGAACATGTCCGAGATGCGTGCAGGACGACGAAACGGTCCTACATGCACCCGTCCAGTGCCCGAACGTTGTTGACCAGTGGGTTTGTGTGAAACACCTGCTGTCGCGTGTGGGACGGATCCTGCTATCAACTGAATCCATCGTGAAGATCGCCCCGCCGCCTTCCTTTAACCGAGAAGGAAAGGTTGTTTATATGCCTGGTGACCATGGCGAAAAAGGTTGTATGATGGACGAGATTGAAGGGGCTGATGACAAACATTTTGTTCTTTGGCCAATTCCTGATCAACATCTTCAAGTTTCACTTGAAACGGAAAATAAGGGTAGAGAGGGAAGTGTTGTCTTCTAGCTAGTTTGCTGAAAGGTGGATGAAAGTGGCGAGAATGGTGCGAGTGAACGGGCTTGCCCTGAGCATACGCCTGTAGTTGGAAGAAAGGAATGGAAAAAAGTCACCTGCCCCAAAAGTCAGGGCACCCAGGATTTTTTATGGGCTTTTTTCCATGAGCAGTACTCGAACGTCTCCTCCCTATTGAAGCTTACACATTGTTGATTTCCTTTTCTTTCTTTCTTTCTTTCTTTCTTTCTTTCTTTCTTTCTTTCTTCCTTTCTTTCTTTCTTTCTTTCTTTCTTTCCTTCTTTCTTTCTTTCTTTCTTTCTTTCTTTTTTTTCTTTAAAAAAAAAATTGTTAGTCTTGTTTACAGCAAAACCCTCACAACAACACACTCACACACATACACACCCAATCATTTGTTTTGTCCTGTGCTATCCGTGTTTTTTTTAATGTAAGCCTTTGTGGTTAATAAAGAAATCATCATCATCATCGTTATTATTATTATTATTATTATTATTATTATTATTATTATTACTATTTTTAACTCATAAATCATTAGTTAGTGCCGGTCTATAGTTGGAAATACTTGCCTAAGTTGAAGGGCATTTGAAAACTTATAAAAACAAACATTATATACACACACATATGGACTATGTATGTATGTATGTATGTATGTATATGAACACTTCGTGTATCAAGGTAGTTTTTATACTAACTGAATAGTCATTTGGAGATAAGCCTGTTTGTCGACTATTCACTCATACAAAACGTTGAAACATAAGTGAAAAGCAAACAAATAACAATTTCATTCACAAACAGCAATAAAAATGAACTGAAATGATTTTTATAAAATAGTCTGTGTATTGAATACAATATCTTAAAGGAAGCGTGATGTTTGCTTTGAAACGACGACAAATGTTTTGAGGAATTAAAAGGACATATGTTGTATTTGCAGATAGAAATGTTGCTACAATTTTCTGCAAAATTGCACGTAGGCCACAAGTTACTTATAAAAGGAATCATTATTCATATTTCACGATAAAAAAAATAATTCGCTCCACTCAAATGTCCTTGACCTCGCAACAAAATTTTTTTTCCTACTATAGGCACAAGGCCTGAGAAGTTGCGGGAGGAGGCTAGTCGACTACATCAACCCCAGTGCTCAGCTGGTACTTATTTTATCGATCCCGAAAGGATGAATGGCATAGCTGACCTGAGAGACATTTCAACTCAGAACGTAAAAACCCGGAAGAAATTCCACTACGCATTTTGTCCGGCGTGCAAACGGTTCTGCCAATCCGCCGCCTTTACATTGTCACTAAATTACAACAACTTCCTTCATCTCCCTCGCTGTCCTCTGGGGTACCACCTTTTCCATTTTGTTTGTTGGTGCCATGAGAAATGTTTCTATATTATAAGAGGCACTAACACAATACATCTAGAAATTCTTTCTTTTCACCTTGTATAGCTAAAAATTTTCCTTACCCACTTTCTTTACCATCGTCACCACTCTTTGTTTAACATGTCTGTTATTAACGTTATATTTCCTTATCCCGTGGAGGCGCAATGGCCCAGTGGTTAGGGCAGCGGACTCGCGGTTTCGATTCCCAGACCGGGCGTTGTGAGTGTTTATTGAGCGAAAAACACCTAAAGTTCCACGAGGCGCCGGCAGGGGATGGTGACGAACCCTGCTGTACTTTTTCACCACAACTTTCTCTCACTCTTTCTTCCTATTTCTGTTGTACCTGTATTTCAAAGGGCCAGCCTTGTCACACTCTGTGTCACGCTGAATCTCCCCCGAGAACTACGTTAAGAGTACACGTGTCTGCGGAGTACTCAGCCACTTGCACGTTAATTTCACGAGCAGGCTGTTCTGTTGATCGGATCAACTGGAACCCTCGACGTCGTAAGCGACAGAGTGCCAACAACAATTTCCTTATCCCATTTGTGTGGTTTGATAAGTATATTTTAAAATAGCGTGAAGGCGCATGCCCTAGAGGTTAGGGTGTTGCACTCATGATCGCTAGACTGTGGGTTCGATTCACAGACCGGGCGCCGCGTTGTGCTCTTGAACAAAACACTTCATTTCACGTTGCTCCAGTCCCCCTTTTTATCGGAAGGGAATGCTGGCCTGCTCACCTAGCCACCAGGGTGGCACCATTCGAAGGCTAAAACAATGAAAAGCACATTGAGGCCAGCAATGATCAACAACGTCTGTTAGTATGATCAGTCACGTGGTCACTTTAAAATAGATAATTGTACTTTGATAATACTTTAACCCATTCAAGCTAAACAACAACAACTACTACTACTACTACTACTACTACTACGACTACTACTACTACTACTAGTAGTAGTAGTAGTAGTAGTAGTAGTAGTAGTAGTAGTAGTAGTAGTAGTAGTCGTAGTAGTAGTTGTAGTAGTTTAGAATCCCTAAGCACAGGAACTATTTTCTTTATACAGTATATTGTTTCATAAGTTTTCTTGGCAAAAGTATTCATACATAGACGCAGACATGTTTGTTGGCTGTGATGTAAGAAGTTTGTTTCACAACCACGTGGTTTCTAGTACAGTTCTACAGCGTGGCATTTTTGGCAAGTATCTTCTACTAGAACCCCAGGCCGACCAAAGGCACACAAATTCTATGCATCTGTCAGTCGGTCTATCAATCAATCAATCTATCTATCTATACATACACATATACACACACATCAATTTCAGTCAATTTGACTGCCAGTTAAACATCAATACCTAAACCAACATTAAAATAAATATAATCTATTATGCTATTCTTACACATTAAAATATTTTTCGATGACTTATATATATTGCTCTTCTTTAGTGGCAAACAAGTTATTTGTTGATCCGTGCTGTTATCTGCTAACCAATAATAAATCGTCATATTCACGGTGAACAGCGACTATCAAAACGATGACTTCCATATTTATATGTTCTGACAGATTCGAATGCAAAAATGCTAATCGCTGTTTTGTTTCGAGTAGCATATTCGTGTTTGAATCTGCCGTAATGTATTAAGAATAAATAATATGCTTGTCATTGTTCCGATTTTCACTGTTTACCATACATATGACAAGGTACTGAAATTCATTTTTTTATCAAGTTATTTAGTTATAACCAGTTTCTTTCACTGTTGTCAAATACATTAAACTACAACACCGTATCTGTGGTAATATAATTTTCTCACATCGAGGTCGACTTTGCCTTTTACCATTTTGAGGTCGATAAAATAAGTACCAGCTGAGCACTGGGGCCGATGTAATCGACTTACCCCCACCCCTGAAATTACTGACCTTGTGCCAAAATTTGAAAGTATCTGATTGCCCATTTTGTTTTCTTACATTATGTCTCAACAGATGCCCACCTCAAGCCAAGCATTAATTCTACTCAATGTAGACAGTCCGAATCCTTTAAATCAACATATACCCGAGATCAATCAGTTCCAGTCGTCTGTAAGGAGAAATTCTAACCACACAAACCAGCCACTGAATTCTTCTGCAGAGAGTTCTCTATATTGCCATCATCGGTTATCACCCTCCAAATCAGAATATTTTGGTCGCACCAAATGCAACTCTACTTGCTCGGCTGATAATACGCAACCCTCCAAAACTTCTTTATATTCTTCTTTAGAGTTCTTGTATCAGCGTGAGCCCTCGACTGCTATTCAGAAACATGACCCGACAAAAGCATCATTGCGAATCAGTAACACAAGCTCTTTGTCAGGTAAGTTGGAGATATCTAAAGGTAAAGTTGAAAGAGCTAATATTTATGTTCTGCAAAGGCGTGTTTTTGTCATCTACAATGGACTTTTCATTAGCATTTTTGGGAACCAAATTTCTATTGATCTTTCATTAGGTAAGTGAAAACTTCTTAATATATGTAGACAATAAAAAACAATTTGCTAAAAGAAGTTGCTCGATAACAATCCAGCATTCTTGTTCACTTTTGAAAAATTTCAAGGTTGTATAGAACATATTCTAACTGTGAAAACAATTTGAGCCGAAATAGAATCTGTAGTTCATCTACTGATTTACACACAAGCATCAGTTTGATACAGAAAAGAACTTGAAATAACATTAATTCTATATCAGACTATATAATTAGCGTCGCACTTGCTAGACTCATATGTTCTCTCTATGGGTTACAAGTTACCTAAGTATTTTAGAGTATAGCTAAAAATATATTCTTGACTGATGTGCTTGAGTGGAATTTGGCAGGTGGAAACTTTGCAGAAGCTCTTCGTATGAACCTTTCTGCAGTCATGAAATTGAAACGAATAGAGGAATAAAATACTTGGAGTCTCAGCCGTTTGTATATAACTCATTCATCTTCGTAGTTAACGTCCGTTTATACATCGGATCACTTTGGGAAACATTGTAATGTCAGACAAACGTGAAAGAAGTTTATCACTGCATAACTACATTCGTGGCGAATTCCTGAGAAAACAAACAAGACGTGATTAATGTGTTTAATTGACAGTTTAATATGGCACAGAACCATTCGTATTTCGGCTTGAGAGAAGAAAGGTGCAACTGTATAATGTATAAATGACGACGTTTGCGCAGCAAACAAAAAATGTATATGTTCGATTACCAACAGCTGTTCCTTGCTATTTTTCAACCACATATCGATGTTTACAAATTAGGTTAACTCTATAAAAAAAAGTATATTTAGCGTTGTACATGCAGGATCTATATTTTCTTTCTACAAGTTATACACTTGCTAAATTAAATAAGACTAAAGATCTTATATAGAATTATAACGTAGAATTAGAGGTGTGGGTTCTTTGCGGTGGAGTGGCGAGCAAAATATCATGTGGTAATTAGTCACGTCTCTTTATATTCTGAGACCAAATCCTGCTGAATCAACTTTACCTCTTATCCTTCTAGAATGGTTTTTAACCCTTAAACAGAAGACATCACCAATTGAAGTTTCAAAAATTTTATAAGAACACGGCCATCATCAAAAGAAAGTGAATATTTAACAGCACTTTTTGATTATGAGATTGCGAATTTTATTGTGCGAGACACTAACAATTACTATTGTTTTTGTACTTATTTAAAGTGAAAATGAGTGTAAAGATTACCTTTCAGAAAAAGAGACATTTTTCTCGCTCTTTGCCTGTTCGGCACACACATTCATGCAACTCATTCCCACCGTTTAGTATTAATGAACAATAGTAATGTCACTGTTACAGGTTCTCAGCTGGTCACTCACTGATTCATTATATTTCTTACGGCGATGGTGAAAAATAATAGTCTGTACAGCTCGGACAGAATAAATACTTTTTTATAGGAAAACATGGGTTTTCGTGTTTTCTCGCCTCTTTTACATCTTTCACCAATACACTTTGGATAAGAGACATACACACACGATATCAAGTTTCCGCACAGTTTCCATCTACCAAATTCCACCCACAAGGCACTGGCTATCTTGAGTTTATGGTAAAAGACACTTGTTTGGGATGCTGTGCAGTGGAATTGAATCCTGAACAATGTGGTCGCAAACCAAGCACCTTAGCCATACATCCATATCTACGACCATGCACAACTAATGCTCTTATATGAGTCGCATATTACATAGTGTCTTAATACGTATTTCTCGAAACATAAGGCTTTCATGTTTAGTCAAATAAACACCAACATTATGATGAATCACACAAGATACCGTGACTAATTTATCATTCCCAAATTTTGGCCTCACCTCCGTCGCTATTTACCTTTTGAGATTGAAGTTAATATTACGGCAGTCCAATTTTTTTTCAAATATATCTGACGTTTGATATCGAAGAAAGAAATCAGTACATATCTGAAGAACTGCAGTAAGTTGGCAGAAACGGTCCAGCATTGGATTAAATATTTTACATTATTTAAATCTGTTCCGAGGTCGACTTTGCCTTTCAGCCTTTCGGGGTCGATAAATTAAGTACCAGTTGCGTACTGGGTCGATCTAATCGACTGGCCTCTTACCCCAAAATTTCTGGCCTTGTGCCTGGAGTAGAAAAGATTATTTAAATCTGTCCCTCTGTGTTCTGATTCTATATATTGCAAGATCAACTTTTCCTTTCATCCTTTCAGTATTGATAACACACGTACCAATAATATACTAGAATTGATTTTTTTAACTCTTCGCTTCGTTTAAACAATTAGTCTTGTGTTTGATTACAGAGTAAACTTTATGTTTTTGATGGATTTTGATAATTTAAGATTATACAACTATATAAAGAGCTGTATTGTTTAGTTTTGATCTCATATTAAAGAATTATTGATGAAAAACTTGAATATTCTTTTTCAGGCAGAAACATATTTGATCCAAAACTTTGTTGCTCCAGGACAGATGATAAAAATCTAATTTATTTGATGCCAAAGACAGCTCAACTCCATTATTTCACCGCTGGTCGATATTTTTCCCGTCTGCCGCGATCCTTTACTGAGAATTCATTCTATGCACAACGTTCTTACAATCAAAGTCAAATGAACTTGACAAGTGATCAAAATCCCGTAGAAGTAGTAAAACCTGTTCTTGAAATTCGCAAATCTCAACAATTTCACAAGCCATTACAGTCATTGAATGCTCTGCACAATAATATGACAGTAATGTCTCTAAATACAGACAATTATCAACAGTCTTCAATTGATTCTCTCTCTTCTTATGAAGAAAATACTAATAGTTTAATCCAGCGCTTGCGTAGTCTTGGTTTTCGACCTTACGGAACTTGGAGTTCCGATAATAAAGATGAAAAACAGACGATAGCGAAAGATTTTACCTCCAACGAATCAATAATTCCGATTTCATGTAGAGATGATGCTGAAAATAATATAATTTCCGAAAAGACTTATTCTTTAAATGGAAACAAAGTTGGTGCAAGGTTTGTTCATTCCAGTCTTACATTTTCTTCATTACACAATAACTAATGTTCTTATATGAGTCGCATATTACACAGCGTCTTAATACGTATTTCTCGAAACATAAGGCTTTCATGTTTAGTCAAATAAACACCAAAATTATGATGAATCACACAAGATACCGTGACTAATTTATCATTCCCAAATTTTGGCCTCACCCCCGTCGCTATTTACCTTTTGAGATTGAAGTTAATGTCACGGCATTCCAATTTTTTTTTTCAAATATATCTGACGTTTGATATCGAAGAAAGAAATCAGTATATATCTGAAGATATATACACAATAACGAAGAGAGTATGCTTCATTTCTTGATACTTCTTTAATTGTGGTTTTAAAAGCAAGGTGTAAGTAGGTTATATTTTAATGGAAGGCAGGTATCAACTGGTAGTGTTTAAAAATTAACTGATCTTTTAAAAGCTTTTATTAAAGGATTCCTAAACTTGTAATTTTTGATTCTATCTTAAGTCAAGTAAGTTGACATCAACTCTCTTCACTTAATATGCTACTTACCATGAAAAAGCATAAACATCAGAACGGCACAAACAAAATAAATATCATGAAGGGTTTCTGCCTACGTCCCCTACGTTGGGAGTAAAAAATCTTGGCGTAGTAAATACGCAAACTCATGTTACCCGGTTTCATAAATATACAAATTATTAAAGTAACTTCATCTTGGATAACTTCGTGAAAGTTAAGTGCCATGTTAAATTAATGAATGCTGAATACCTCCATATTGCGTTTATATTGGTATTCCTCTTTTTATTTTTTAGATGCTTGCAAGTGAAAATTGCAACCGGACTTTCTGTAAGTGAAGAAGAAATTAAAAAACAACTAATGTGGTACGATGAGAATGGTATCGAACAAGAGAAAGTAGAAAAACTTGTAGCTGATATAAAGTCGAAGCTGCGTAGTAAAAAGACGAAACCTCCGACAATCTGTATGCGTAAGACGCTTCCAGAGTCTCAGCCGTTGACCATTTGTTTTGCTTGTGACTCTGACCTTCAGATAACTCATGAAGATATTAAACGTGAATTAGAATCTCAGTACCCCGAGGTTATGCTACTCAGCCTTCGATTCGACCCCGTATCAGTGGCTGTTGGTAACTCTCATACGAAAAATAGATGGGTTGTTTGTGTAAGTAACAATGAAGACTTCCAGTCATTAGTAAAAGGTGGTGTAACTATTGCAGGAAGTGATCGAATCACAGTAAAACCGTTCGATGCTGTAATGTTAGAGGAGCACAACGCTTATAAACTCCACCAATATGTGAAGGAGGCGAAAGCTATGATTGCGAAATCAAAAGATGAACGCACGAAACAAGCAAAGAAACTAAAGAACAAGAGAATAAAGTTTAAAATAAAAGTCACGTGAATATAGAACGGTGAGTGAAATCAAATTACGAATGATCTTTAATAAAAACTTTGTTTTTGAAACGTTTTTTGTCAAATTACAAAATTTCACTAAAAAGCTGGCTTAAAAAACTAATTCTAGAAGGTTAAAAATTCCATTTTTCTAAGGCCTTTGGGTTAAATCTTTCGAACGCTGCACGAATCAATTGTATTGTTCTCTTGTTACTTTTAGTGAGTCGCAAGCTACCATAATCTCTCCATTTTGATTATGATGTTATATTATTGTCTCTGGCTTCGTTTACTCTCGAAGGTAATTTGAATTTTGGTCCTACTATGTAATTTGTATTCCCAAGTAATAAGAATTGAATATATACTACAGCAACAGAATGAACTTGAAACCATTGTAGCATTTCTGGTACTGAATATAGTTGTGTATCTAAAGTTGGTACACTAAATGATAAAGTTAGGTAGATTTCTTCACCTCATCTTGACCGTTTTCTTATGATGATAAATGAGGTCATTCATCATTATTATCAATATTAATATGCCTCAATATTAATATTAATATGCCTCCACAAATAAATGCACCCATGGGCCCGGTTTCCCGGTTTCAATGGCGTATGTGTTCTCTAGCTGGACGGGACGCCAGTCGATCGCAACGTTACTCATTTTTGCCAGTTGAGTGGACTGGAGCAACGTGAAATGAAGTGTTTTGCTCAAGAACACAACGCGTCGCCCGGTCCAGGAATCGAAACCACAATCTTACGATCATGATGCCGACACCCTAATCACTAAGCCACGCGCCTCCACCTTCATATATAGAAGTGGCAAATTAAGATACACAACTTCATTCTAATAGAAGATCCAAAACAAATATCAGATACCAAAATGAAACAAATACACAATACAACGAAAACGAGTATTAGATATAACCGTTAGTAGCTATGGAAGTACAAACGCCCACACATACGTGGTCTGGCGCACGTGCACTCGCTCGTACAAATGCACTCGCTCGTACAAATGCACACGCACATACAAGCACATATAAACGTGTTGTTTGGCACACATACACTCGCACACAGAATTGAGTAGATATTAATAAAGTCAGTGCCTACTACTGGCTAGTGATACGACTCTAGTTGGTGAGGAGTCACAGATTTTTGTTACGCGGTTCACTGGGTTTGGTTGGTATATTTATAGCAGTTGTACAGTCATGAATATGGACATAAATACTGACGATGTAGATTTCTATTTTTTTAAATGTCTAATAAACAAGCGATAGCCTGTAGAAAGCATCAATGCCTGGGTAAGGATCACCAGTGTAGATGGGCATATAATTTTGCGTTTTCATCCGACGATGAGGGATATATATTGAGAGACTCAAGTTGGTATTTTTCTCACTTTAAGCGGTATACAATGGCAAAGGAGTATCCCAGTGATGTTAGTAACCAGTGTGGCATTGTGTTTATAAGAATGGAGAGGTTGTGGTTATTCAGCCATAGATTTAG
>NC_142929.1:27449312-27471812 GCF_046866305.1 Octopus bimaculoides | reverse complement strand
AAGTTGCACGTTGGCAAAGGGAATTGTTGGTTTCGTCTGTTCATATCTGCATTTATTTTGAAGGAGAATCCACTTGTGAATTTTATGTGGGAACCACTGTCTAAATATTTGAAGTTGTTGTTACATGTTCCACATCTGTTATCTCCACAGTCTTTCATGGAGAATTCTGAATTATTCTCTGGTGTGAATTTTGCCCGCGTGAGATGTTATTAAAGATTTTGTGGATGACGTTTATTGTTTCGTAAAAACTTTTCATTAACCAATTTTTTCCTTTTGAGGCTTTGTAGGAGTTTTGGTAATTCTTTTTATAGTGTGAAACATCTTGGTTACTCCAGGATTGTGTGTATTGGTAAATGGAATAGTATTTTCTTTAATTTGTTTTCTTTGGTGTCCTCAGTTGCGTGACGTCCAGCTTCATCGCATTTATAATTCCATAACTTAATAATTTTAAGCGGTAATTCTGTTTTTAGGAAGCATTTGAATTTATGAAGTTGAATTTGACGTATTTTTGTATCAACAACTATTACACAGATACTTGCCATACTGTATGGAATGTGTGAAAGATGGCAAGAGTAGAAGTTCAAGTATTGGTGCTTGTCCGTTTGTTTTTGTAAAAGATATCCGTTGCGACTGTGGAGTCACGTATTTTTACACGAAAGTCTAGAATAGTAGGTCATTATAAGTGGTTTCTTTCGCCAATTTGAAAGATGGGTGAAGAGTGTTGAGGAGGTTATCAAATATTTGTAGATTAATCGTTTCCACTTTTCAATGGCATATTTCTTGAAATTTTGGTTAAAATCTTTCTCTACTTCCTCGTACAGTTTTTCTTCTAAGAAACCCACAACCAGGTTACCTTATTTCGTCACCATAGCTGTGCAAATTTCGTCACCATAGCAAATTTCATTACCATAGCTGTGCTTTTTATTTGACGATATATTTTACAATCAAAGCTAACTGTGTTCTTTTCTAGTATCAGGCGTGCGTTCTTGGTAATGAAGTTCGTTTTGAAGCGCTCGCTTATCTTACCTCTATGTTTTCTACCAAGTGTTTGATTGCTTCCAAACCCCCAAAGTGTGAGGTATATTAGTATAAAGATTATTGACGTCGAGGCTTGTAAGGATAATACCTTCTGAGACAGTGGGTGGAATGTATTTGAGGAAATCCATGTCATCTCGAATATAGCTGAGTATTAATGAGCATAGGGGCTTAAGGAGTATATCCAAAAGTTGACTTAGTCCTGTGTTGGGAATTGAGGCCCAGCAACTATTGGTCTCAATTTGAGATCAGCGGGTCTTAGTAATTTTTTGTATTGGTTCTTATGTTCATTTGTGGCTCTCTGTATTTCTGAGCTTTCGTGGATCTTGGGTAATCCGTAGAAATTGCTATCTATCATTACACAGTTAAATAAGTAGTCTATTTCCTTACCTGTGGAGGAATCTGGGTGTTGGTGAATTAATGTTCTGATTTTATTGATTATTGTTTTTTTTCGGGTTTCTTGATGTTTTCCTCAAAGTAGTTTTGATCTTTTAGATGTTACAATGTTTTGTGTTTATAATAGTCTCTGTCCATAATCATTATCGTCTGAGGTTTCCAGTATTGAATAGCGACAATCCTATATGAGGCGGGTGCCATAGTCTTATGAGTTTATTAATGCGTTTTCAATAATTGAGAAAATACGAATGACTTAACGCTCGTATTCTTCAGCAAAACTTGATGGTGCAATAACAGACGTGTGAGTTTTTAAATGTTTGAGAATTATCGTGTTTAGCGTCTTGTTTTCCCTGACAAGAAATGTCATTAACACGAATTAGTCTTATCAATGTAATTTTAATATAATAAAATATTCTTTGGTGTTCCTGATACCACGAAGGTTAGTCTACACTTACAACTCAACGCTTTAAGACTTAACATAAAACTCCTGTATGTCCGTCATTATAAGGAGAATAATAAGGCGGCGAGTTGGCAGAAACGTTAGCACACCGGGCGAAATGCTTAGCGGTATTGAGGTCTGTCTTTACGTTCTGAGTTCAAATTCCGCCGAGGTTGGCTTTGCCTTTCATCCTTTCGGGGTCGATAATTTAAGTACCAGTTGCGTACTGGGTCGATCTAATCGACTGGCCCCCTCTCCCAAAATTTCGGGCCTTGTACCTAGAGTAGAAAAGATTATAAGGAGAATAATGAAGATGTAAGTAAACTGTCGTCTTAACCCTTTAGCATTCAGATTATCCTGTTAAAAGAAATGCTTATTTATCCACAGTGTTTAGAGTTAATCATATATTATCTCGTAGCTTCAAGATTTCGATGATGTGATTGGTTATTTTTGGGATGACATTATAGGGTAGGTGTTAAATACCAGATCTAGCTGGTTTGAATGTAAACAGACAGAATAATTGTGCCTGATGTGGCCGTTTTAAACGTTGGAGGGTTAAGGTATGGGTGTACGAGGCAATTGCCATGAGGCCCGATTGGTTTAGGGGCCCAATTCTGATCTATGTAAGCTGTGAATTGTTATCAATAGATAAATACTACAGGGCTTAGTGCATTGATTTGTCCGGGGGTCTATAATCCTGCTAAGATTGCCCTGCATACGATTTATTATGCCGATCCAAGGTAGTGAGCTGGCTGAATCGCTAGCATGCCGAGAAAAATGCTTAGTGGCATTTCGTCCATCTTTACGTACTGAGTTCAAATTCCGGCAAGGTCGACTTTGTCTTTCATCCTTTCGGGGTCGATAAATTAAGTACCAGTTGAACACTGGAGTCGATGTAGTCGGCTTATCTCCCAGCTTCCCGAAATTGCTGGCCTTGTGCCAAAATTTTAAACCATTTATGCCAGTCCTTACCAATCTTCTCATAATTGCATTTTTCTGAAGCTATATCGCTCTCAATCCTTTTAATATTCTTTCTTTTGTTCTTTTACTCTTTTAGCCATTCGACTATGACCATGCTGAGTTACGGTATTCATGAGATTTTAGTTGATTACATCAATCCCAGGGCTTCGTATGGTAATTATATCATTGGTCTTGTACCGAACCCATTACAAACTGACTTTGGCATGAGAGAACGTAACTGGGACAGTTATTAACTAACAAATATTTTCATCAAAATGAGCACAAGGTAAAATTAATTCCTCGGAACAGTAACATTTGCTCTCAGTGAAAAAAAATACACTTGTTGACTTGAATAAAAGAGAAAAAAAAAATAAAGTTGATAATTTTGTATGAAGGCTTTCATTATTTTGTTAGCTATTTGTAACCTCAGTGTGTATTTTCATCTGCACAAGACACGTTTGACAGAAATTTAGAGGAAATTCTTCACAATATTTACATTTGGTGTCTATCTTTGTCATATTTGTGGATCTACACATTTCCCAACTGTATCTGCAGTGAAAATGAAACGTAACAGTTTTAACTAGGAATCGAAATCGGATCCCTGTCTCAGCTTGTTGGTAGTTCACTTTTGCACTTTTGTTCACCATAGAAGTATAGGTAAGTATAAAATGGTACTCAGCTTACAATAGTTGAAATTATCATATTGAAAGTTCTAATAAGGAATCGAAAAATGATCTAAGGAGATTGCTTATCTGAATAAACAAATATTCACACTTCTATTATTGCAAGATCGATTTTTTGCTTCACAATGCCAATACTAAGTCTTTTATCTTTTATTGAAAGATAAATTATTGAAAGCACATAAATCAAAGATATTTACTTCTAGTCTCTATGAACTGGTAAAGCAACTGTGTTGATATAATATTCTTTTATTTACACATCAGCTTTGCGCTTTTATTCAAGTTAACTGAGGCTCTCTGGTAGTGGCCACTGTTCCTAGGAATTCCTTTTACAATTCTAGACGTCATCTTTAGTGAATGTTTACTGGTTAGTAGTTAGATGGTAAATAAGAATGTTGATAATATTTCAGTGAGATGGAATACAAGGTTAGTTAGACAAGTGTTTAATGTCTGCATGAAAGCCACCCTGTATTCCAATTTTGGTTCATATGAGGAAGTTATAAACAATAGCATCTCGTCTTCTTATCAAACAATGTGAAGCCTCTCTTTTCATTAACATGTTCGGGATATGCTTAATAACCAATGAATAAAAATTCAACTATATGATATAAGGAGATTACAGAATGATCGATTATTTCAGCAGAAAGAAATCACAAAAGACCTGAAAATACTATTATTGTATTGCTGAAGCAAGTTGTAACTGGACATCGATCTGGGATATGTATAAGCGATTGATCGCATGGATAAGATATTAGTCTACTTGCTCATAGCTTGCGAGATCAAATCCGTCTCTGAGTGAAATACTTTATCAGCCTTTGTTTCATCACGCCTAATTACGAGTAGATAATGCTTGTTTTTCATGTGGAATGCTGGCAATGGTCTGGTCAAAACAGATTTGGCTTATATAAATAGCAGCAATATATTGTTCTGAGTTCAAACCATGACGGAGTGAATTATAATTTAATGTCTCCAAAGTTGGAGTAATATATGTATACTGAATGTTTATAATCTTTCATTATAAACAAACCAAAATTAAAAAGAAATTAATTTGTTGTTAGCATTATTTTCTGCAACTAATTTTTTCTCTGTGTACACATTAATTTCTTTTCTGCGTGCGCAGTTGCAAAACGTGTATAGTGTACGTGAGAACAGATGTTCGACTTAGTAGGGAAATAATTCCATCAAAATAGTGTACTACGATACCAACTCACGAACTAGAGATATCCATAATTTATTCAACTATTCACTACAACTGGAGTAAATACAGGATGTCTCAGAATTAACTATCTATTTCAATGAAATCGGGCAAATTTTAAAAAAACTGACATATTTATAGTTATTACTTAATAATAATGCCAAAACAAATCTTATATAAAAATGGCAATTTCTGTCTGTTACCATCTTGCTGCCTATACTAGCGAACCAATCTTCATGAAATTTTGCATATATGTTAAACTAACATCCAGTTCAATTGGATTTCGATAAAAGTCGATAACAGGCTCCCTACGGGGTTTGGGCTATCATATGATAAAATAAGAAGGGTGCAAAGAGTGATACGTTGAATGAAATCTGGTGGCATAATGAGGGTGGCTAATATCAGAGAAGGGGAGGAGACAGGAAGAGACAGAGGAAAAGGAAATGTGAGAAACAGAGAGAGAGAACGAGTGTCAGGAATACAGTGGGAGAGAGAGAATGTGTTTACCGAAGGGGAACAGCGAATTTTAATACTTTGTTCTTCAATTATTACCGATCAGTTAACGCATACGCTTTAGTGCTTAGCTAAGACTTTTACAATATGCCCAACAACAGACGTTAAACTAACAAGTGAAAGGTAAAGTACTTTTATGTCTGTTTCTAAATCACCGATTAAGATTTATTAAAACTTTACGTACTGAAACAATAACATTATAGATAAGGTCTTTAATTTTCTTCCGTAGATGAATAGCCCGTCATTGTCGGGCAGTTTTTACAATAGAATGTCTTATATAATTTTTTGTTTATTCCCCGATCAGGACAGACTTGTGCAATTTTTCGCAAAAAAAAAAAAAAAATATTCTTTGACGATCTTTTTTTCCTTTTTAAATTATTTACATATTTGTTCTACCGTTTCCCATGATTTTATTCATTAAAACTTATTAAAACTTCAGAAGTTTTTACAACTTTGGTCGTTGTAATGCTTTGCTTTCGTTTGATTAATAAAAATTCCTTGTAATAATTTTGCTTTCATTTTTTGATCAGCAGCTATCAAGTAGATAATGCCAGCTTCCAAATCTTGTTTTCTGATTAGGTAAAATTGATTAAACTTTAAACCCCAGTAACATTCTACTGCAATTTTTCTGGAACAAATAAATAACAAAATCGGATTTAACGTGGAAAATTATTTCAAAATACCAAATTTGAAAATTTTGAAGTAATTTTAAAATTTCACAAATCATTTGTTTATTTATTCTCCAGAGAGCAAGACCAAAAATGTAGTATATCAAGAGGCTCCGCAAAATTGATAATAATCAACCATCAATCGTTTCATAGTCGCACATCGTCAATCCTCTCATCCTTCCAACCATCCACCAATTCAACTTTGATATTACCTTACCATTACAATCAATCAATTTTGCGATTCAGCTGTATTACTCGCCAGTATTTGTAAATCTATCCCACATCACCGTGTACTCGTAAATCTATTTGTAATTTAAACGGCAACTGAATAAGGAACAGGATAGGACATGAAACAGTGTAATGGGAACTGGAAATAACCCCCGCTTTTCCGAGGATTATCGGGTAATTCAGCTAGTAGATTTATAAATCTTACGTCAAAACTCTATTGTAAATGTTCAACATGAGCTCCATCCCTACAAGTTTCAAATCCAACCTTAGCGTTGCGAAGCACGTTTTGAAGCATTTCAAGAGTTATCTCCCGCACTACTATCTGAATGAATTAAGTTCAGCTAAACTATTTGCTCCATCCTGAGAATGAAGATAAAGAAAATGATTGAAACCAACTTGAAAAAGAACTGTCGTGGACAGATGAGTGGGATCCGACAGGAATGAAAATAGAACTATAAAACAATTATACAAATTATAAAATTATAAACAAAATTGAAATTTTTATACACATTTAACACATATTAAACATGATAAACACAAATAAAAGTGAGATTTTAAAAATACCAATTTTACTGAAATAGATAGCTAATTCTGGGACAGCCTGTATAATGTGCATGTGATGTGGCGGCAGATGTTTTTCACACACACACACACACACACACACACACACACACACACACACACACACACATGATTACATACTTACATACGCACACGCATGTATGTACGTATGTATGCATACATGTATGTATGTATGTACGTATGCATGTGTGTGTATATATGCATACATGTGTGTGTATATATGCATGTGTATATATATATATGCATGTATGTATGCATTTATGTATATATATATACACACACATATATTCGCATACAAACATGTATAAACACACATATTCGCACACAAACATGCATAAATACATTCATGCATATATATATATATATATATATATATATATATATATATATATAAAAGACTAATACAAAACTGCAGTATTGTTTCATGTTTTATTCTCCAGTATCTCTTTACCTTGTAGTGTTGCGTTTGCATCCTAACAGTCCTAGCGTGAAGAAGGTAATGAGGTAACTGCGTTACACCTGAATTCCCTGTTCTTCAGTTTTTACAAATATTGATTTCAACTTTTAGCACAAGGTCAGCAATTTCAGACCCCGGGGGGGGGGGGGGTAAGTCGATTACTCAACTGGTACTTATTTTATCGACCTCGAAAGGATGAAAAGCAACGTAGAACTCGGTGGGATTTGAACTCAGAACTTAAAGACGGACGAAATTCCGCTTAGCGCTTCGCCCTGCGTGCTAACGATTCTTCTACCTCGTTGTCTTTAGTTTTTACAAGTATTAATAAGTGATTAAGCATACTCAATTATTGATAAATGATTTATCAATAAGTACAGACAAGCATCTGACATCAACTACCACAGCATTGTGAGCCAAATATATTTATGGGAAACTTAACGATGCAGTTAACTCAAAACAGAATAACATTCGAGTTTTTATGGAGAAGGAAAAGGCTGTCGTGAGCAACTTTAATGTCTCCATGATACCACATCCTAAACCTCATAAAACATCTGTTACAATATGAAATATTTCCCTCGTCTTTTTATATATTTGATACTAATTTTTTCTTCAAAATCTTTCTTCCATAGTTTTGATAAATATAGTAGTAATTGTGTCTGATAAAAGTCCATTCCGAATAGAAATTAATTTCCCGTGTAAATCAAGTCTTAAGATTCACAAGAAAGGTCAAATAAGTGTTAACTATCTTCTTATCTCTCTCAGTTCCATTACCAACATAATTGAATGTAATTGTTTTCAGGTAAAATTGAAAAAAGCTCTCACATCCGATTCGATAAAAAAGAGAATTTGACATAAAATGGCGGATATGTGTTGTTGGTGTCGACATTAATTAAAGAACAATTTACAATAGAATAAGGGTCGATTCGTTGCCTGGGAGTCTTCAGTTTCATACACCATACTTGGAAGATTTCTGCATGATGTTGGAGGAAGAAAAATTTAGAGAGATGTATCTATGAAATGTTAAAATGTCTGAAGATCGAAACAGTTCGCAGTGCAGATCCTCTTAGACAAGTGAGTCGATACTGCTAATGTTTGATTTAGATTTTTGCAAGTTAGTACATGAGATAGAGAATACTGAAGCATTCTTGGTGATGCATATACAGAGGAATAATGGAGGTAAGTCTTTAATAGTATGAGGTTTCACTGCTGACACAATATAGATGACAAAAAACAAAAAACAAAAAAACAAAAAAAGAGACGGGTAGAAGCAATAGGTAATTCAGTGCTATTACAGAATAGCTGCTGTGGTAAAAAAAATACCGAAGGGGAACACATACTGCAGTATGATATAGTTCATCGCTATAAAAGCGAGACTATTGAGAAATCGAGGACTGATCTGTTAGATTGCAATGCCGAGTTAAAATCCTCCTTCCAGAAACGCTAACTACAAAAAAAAAAAAAAAACTAGCTGCCTATACAGAGAACTTCTCTTTCCTTTCCACTGAGCGTTCGGAAACGGTCCATATATCCTTGCAAATTATAAAAAAGCCGTTACTTTAAGATTGCAATTCATTGCTAGATATAGATATCGTGTTCATATAAATTGGTATCACCTGATCGTCTGGAAATGATAGAAATAAGAAAACAATACAAACTCTAGTATATCTGGAAACCAAAATTTATTTACTGAATAGAAAAACAAAACTTCATGATTTTATCCAAATTATGGATGTGTATGTGTATATATATCTATATATATATATATATATACATACATACATACACACACGCACAAATATGTATAGATTTATATAATAATATATGTGTGTGTGTAAATATATATATATACACACACGCACAAATATGTATACAGGGTGATTCAAAAGTCGTCATACATAGGAACAATTTATTTTTCTACAAGAAACAGTTTATAAGAACAGTTTTTTTTTAATTTAACCGGCCCTGTATGGTTACCATTGTTTTTTTAATACAAAAAAGACTCCTATGTATGGAAGCTTTTGAATCATCACCCTGTAGACTTATATAATATATATATATATATATGTATGTGCGTGTGTGCGTATGTATATTTATATAAATGCCAATCGAAAGTCATAACAATAAAAGAAAAATAAATAAAATTAACTCAACATCACCAGTGTATTAGTTACAACACGGTTGCCATGGAAGCTGATCAGCTTCAAGATGAAATATCATCAAACGACTTTGTGTATTTGCTTTACAATGTTATATAGTACCCCTTAACCAAATCCAATATTTGTAGGCTATTCACACGTTTCTACTAAGCCACAAGGTATTTTTGTGAAGGAAGTGGTTACACTATAGTTAATAGCATCTACCATACTATTGTACTGTATTTATTTTGCTGAGTTGTCTTACTTCTATTAAACATTATTCGACAATGTTTGCCTCTCTTCGATATAGATATCGTTACAAAGGCGGTCAGTTGGCAGAATCGCTAAAGCGTCGAGCAAATGTGTTGTAATAATTGTACTGACTCTATGTTCTGAGTTCAAACCTTGCCGACATCATCATTACCTTTCATTCTGTCGGAAGAAAGACGAAATAACAATTCAGAACGGTGTATTGGTGAAAATGTAAGAATATCGAACTGGACACCTTGTAGTGTTTGTTTCGGCCCTTCGCATTCTGAGGTCAAATCCCGACATGGCCTATTGGATGGTAGACTTAATACGTTGCACCACCTTGCGTGCTGGGTGCTTTTAGCAGAGTCCACTCTGTTGCCAGCGTTTTGGTCATGTTACCAGATTGAAGATATTTTCATCCATTCTTCTAATCAATCTTGAATGCCCTACAAAGGGCCATGAGTACGACATCCCCTCGTAACTAAAAGACTGAAAAGAAATGCCGGAGTGGATTTTACTCACGCTCTCATAAATCTCAATGTAAATAAAATTATATGAGCTTCACGCATTCCTCATATTGCTTTCAAATTTTTACACAAGGCCAGTAATTTCGAGGGCGGAGCTAGGTCAATTACATCGATTCCAGTGTTCAGCTGGTATTTATTTTATCGACTTCGAAATGATGAAAGGCTAAGTCGAGCTCGGTGGAATTTCAGCTCAGAACGTAAAGACGGACGAAATGCCACTAAGCATTTTAACCGGCTTGGTAACAATTTTGTCAGCTCGCCCCTTACACACATCCCCCATATTAGTAATTAGTTGTTGTTTTACACCAGAGTCAGCAGTGATCGGGTAAACTTATAATTAAAGGCTTTCCAGTCGTGGCATTCCCTTTTTGTTTTATTTTTAAATAGTTTGTCTTGGAGCACATTGTGAAAAGTGTTCTTTTCAAAGACATTAGGATCTGTTTCCAGAGAAATTTAGCTGTTATTCATAGCAGGTCAAGGCAACCTGTTAGTTTCAAAGATACTGTAGTATGATATCACTTATCGCTATAAAAGAAGCAGTACTGAGAAATTGACTACTGTCTCATTAGATTGAATCTGCGAGTTCGAATCCTTCTTCTGAAAACGTTAATCGCAATGAACTAGCAACTTATCTCGAGGAATTGTTTGAAAAATGACCCTTAGGATCTTGTAAATTATAAAAAAAGTATTACTTCAGAATACAATTCACTGATCGCCCATAACACAATCACTGTTATAAATGTGTGTGTGTGTATACATACATACATACATACATACATACATACATATCTGTTTTTAAGGTGCTCGCGTTCAGTAAAATGAGTTTATTATGGTAGTTTTGATTCTAAGAGTCCCTCATAGCGTGAGGCATTTATGTATAGTAATGCCTTTAATATAAATAAATATATTTAAAGAGAATAATTAATGATTTTTTCCCTTATGAGATTTTTCACGCTGATTACTTGATAAATTCTTATAAAGATTTTATCCTATTTTTAAATTGTATATATATATATATATATATATATATATATATATATATATATATATATATATATATATATATATATATATATATATATAAGTTTATTCTTCCCTAGGTAGATAATTAGCTATATATGTGTGTGTGAGAGAGAGGCGGGGAGGTAAAGAGAAAGAAACCATTCAAATAGCAATTTTAAATAAGTTTAATCTAACTTTAAAAAAAAATTTAAGAAATGAGCAGCGTCAGTTTTCATGAATTTGAATTTAAAATTCAGAGAATAAAAACTGTTATTTGATTATAGCCAATATAAAAAAAAATGAAACAAAAAGTTTACCATAAATTATTAGTTTTATTGGCGAAGCAAATAATATTATTGTAATTTGATGAGTTCTAAATTCGGATGTTTGAATAGCGAAATTATTAAAAATACGTTTGATACAGGGGTCAGTCGAAAGCTAAAATTAGGTATACAGTAAAAAAAACAAACAAACAAAGAAAAAAAACAAGCATTATCAGTCAATTACTAATATTTTTTCCAGCTTCAGTTTTTGAGAGGATGGTGGTGGAGTATGGGGTAAAGAGGTACGGGAGAAAACTTTTAACAATGTTTCGATTTTATTCTGATCATATCAGCCTTTGCGGCTCATGCCGAACAAGGGAGAGAAGTAATGTAGAAGATTGCTGGAGTAGGAATACAGAATATCTTAGAGACTAAGTAATTCAGATACGATCCACATGGAACTGGAACTTAATATTGCTATTAGTAGAGTTCTAGTTTCGACTGTTGATTGAATTGCAGGCTGAAAATCAGGTCAGAAAATTAGGGCATGCATTAGATATACTGTACGCATGATTAGAAACATTCAGTGGTAAAGATGGTTCTGTGGTTAAGAAGTTCGCTCAGCAACCACATGGTTTTGGGTTCAATTCCGCTGAGTGACATTTTGACTAAGTGTCTTCTATTATAGCCTCATGTCAAATAATGAATTAGGAATGAAATTTGGTAGTCTGAACTGTACGGGAGCCCATCATATAAATGGTTCAAATGTGCAGAAAACAAAAGACAGAGACAGGTGAAGGAACAACAAGTAGGTATATTAATTTGACGTTCGGGAAAAATGGAATAGTCTTTGACGTTTTGAGCCTACGCTTTTCGGCAGAAAAGGATGAATGGAAAAGATGGAGAAAAAATAAAATTTAAACCCCCCCCCCCCCCCCCCGAAAAATACGTATCCCGAAACTTGGCAGGTAAATACCAAACTAAACTAAAATGAAATACTAGCTTCGATATGATCATAAATAAAAGAAAATATAAAAACATAAAGGGAACAACACATCAAATCGTATTTTAATTTTAATGGAAAATTTTAATGTTTATCTGAGAGGAAAATATCTTAATGTGTTTTCTTCATTCTTCCATTTTCTCTGTCTCTTTTTCCTTTTAAATTCTTGTTTTACTTTCCTTCTCCATTGATCCATCCAATCGAATGCTTTCACATCCAGACTATTCTATGCTGCCATATTGTATTTCGTCACATAACAATAATACTTTATTATTTAACTTCGTCCGAATGCACAAAGTCAATTTGGTGGAGATTAATGATGCTGTTGTTGTTAGTGGTGATAGTGATGATGGTGATGGTGATGGTGGTGGTAAGGGTAGTGGTGGCAAAATAACTAAGAATTATTATGATGACGATGATAATGATGATGATGATAGCAACGAGTATGATGGGGGTGGAAATAAGTGGATGATGTTTACGGTCATTATAGCAGTGTGGTTGGAGTGACAAGGAGATGGAAATCATGGACAGCAGCATTTCAAGATTCCAATTATATATAGCTGGCGTCATCATTTAAAGAGCGAAGGAAGCATTTCACACACACTTACTCACACACACTTACTCACACACACTTACTCACACACACTTACTCACACACACACACAGACACACACGCACGCACGCACACACGTACACACACACACGCGCACACACATCAATAAATAAACAGTAAATAGCATTGTAGTTTAGAAATGTGGAATATTTTAGATACTCAAGCTGAAAAGAAAACAGAAAGAATTTTCTTAAGTAAAAATAAATAAACAATATAAAAAACCCCCGACAACAATTCAATAGTAACAACAAAAGCAATTATTATTCCTCGTTTTCGAATACTAGTTGCGTAGAAAAATCATTTCTACCACCTACTTTTTGCAGTTAGACATTCTGCAGTGGAATTAGAATCTCCATTTTATACATGTCTTTTGTTGATGGACAACGTGTAGAATATTTCATCTTTGTAATTTTGAACAATGATTTCAATAAAAAATAATCCCTTCTCTGTGTGACTAAGGAAATATTTGCTTCCATTTGAATAGAAAATTTGTTGAATTATTTTCAATTTGATTACTGAATAAGATTCTTGTTTCTTTTACTTAGAGTAAGGGTCTTAAACATTAGATTTAAATATCCAGAACTCTATTTTTTGGATGCTTGTTAAATACAAACTCCTTTCTTACTCTCATTCTTTTTATTAATTCAATGCGACGAAAACTTTAGAGTTCCTTTTTTGTGTGTGTGTGTGTACTCCTCATGAGGAAACCAACCTTATTGACACTTACAAACAATTTTTGGATTTTTGTCTACTTTTGAACGGAAATTCAAATTTTCCTTCAAAAATATATTCGACTGATTGTTGAGCAAACTATCTTTTAATTTGTTTGTGTTTGTCAGGATGGTTGTTAAATAAGACATTGTCCTTCAAATGTATTTTCGGCGGATTGTTGAATAAGAAAATTTCCTTTAAAACATTGTTTTTTAAGAAAGGATTTTCTGTAAAAAAAAGTTTTTTAATTTCTATTTTTTGTGACCATTGATAATATTGTTCATCCTTTCGGCTAGCGGTTGAATCAGATTCATCCTTAATATTGCAATTATTATTATTATTATTATTATTATTATTATTATTATTATTATTATTATTATTATTATTATTATTATTATTTTTTTTTTTTTTTTTTTTACTCAGCTAAAGACCGAATAAGGAATTTCATAACTTTGGATGGGTTCATATAAAATATTTCCGTTTCTAACGGGACGTAGTTATTCTTTTTAATATTTTTTTCATGAGTAGATTGTAAGATATTGAAAAAAAAAAAAAAGAAAAAAATGAAAAAAATTCCTTTATTTATTTTTTCGGATAATTGTAAAAGAATCTTTTATTCAAAAATATTTTTCGGCTGATTGTTGAATAAGAAACTTTTATTTAAAAAAAAAACATTCTTTCTCCAGTCAATATTTGAGGATAAAACCATCTTTATTTTTTTCGGCTGATGGTTGTTTGGAAAAAGTTAATATCATTCAAAAATATTTTTCGGCTGATTGTTGATTGGGAAACATTCATTAAAAAAATCATTCTTTCTCCTGTCAATATTTGAGGATAAAAACATCTTTATTTTAATCGGCTGATGGTTACTTGGGAAAAGTAATTTTCGACTGATAATCGGATGGAAATTAATTTTAACAAATGAATTGATAGGTTATTTAATCTTGGGCTAAGTTTGTTATAAAAACAGTCATAAGTCAGGTAAAAAGGTCGCTTTCTAAATTGTTAAATAAGTGGCATTTCTAAAACATTTAATATCATTCTTCATTCAAAATCAAATTACGAATTCCTGGATAAGTAAAAAAAATTAAGACTATTATTATTATTATTATTATTGTTGTTGTTGTTGTTGTTCGCTTTGAACTGTCATGTTTTACTGAGTTCTATGTTAAAGACAATTTTTTTTTTTAGGATTAACTTACGGAAACTTTTTAAAATACTTTTTTCAACGAAGAGACCTCGGAACCATTAGGCGTCTACCTCATTACTTGGAGCAGAAGGCAGGAAGCACTGTTTGTAACATTATTAAACTATCTCACATTTTGGCAATTGCAATTCTTAAACATTGCATGATGGCTGCCTCAGAAATGGCAGAAAGTGGTGCAAGCCAATATGGTGATAACACTTAACACAAACACGTCCGTAAAAGGAATAACATTAGAAAGAAAAATAATTTAAAAATGAAAACCACACTCACACACGCACGCACACACACACACACACACACACACACACACACACACACACACACACACACACACACACACACACACACACGCATACACACATGCATGTATGTATGTATGTATGTATGTATGTATGTATGTATGTATGTATGTATGTATGTATGTATGTACCTATGTAAGTATGTATGAATATTTATATCCTCACAAGTCTTACAACCATTGTTGCAAAACGTTTAATATTGAATGATGGACAGTTATGGCCAATCCACATTTTCTTTCAAAAATATATTCGATTTGTTGTTGAATAGTAAACTTACTGTCCTGTATTTTGTTTTAATTGTCTGGGTGATTATTAAATAAGAAATTGTCATTTAAATATATTTTTCGGCTGATTGCTGAATAGAAAATTTTTCTTTAAAAGAATATTTGTTTAGAAAGGGTCTCCCTTAAATAAAAATGTTGTTCATTTTGTTTTTCCTTTTTCTTGCTGACTAAATAAAAAAAAAATTATCTATTTCCAATCATTGATAACAGCATTTTCCGTATTATCGGCTGGCGGTTGAATCAGATCCACCCTTAATAATGCAATTATTATTATTATTATTATTATTATTATTATTATTATTATTATTATTATTATAACTCATGTTTTAACTCCTGGATTTTTGCATACGTAGCCAACCTGCTGTCTTCAGCCTACGGTACCTTGCTATCTGTTCTTTTGAGCTATCAAATATTTTCGTGATGATTTTGGCCGTGCCAATGATGGAAACCTTTTGCAACAGCTTAACTGGGCATTCTATTCCCATTTCTTTTATATTTCTCTTGATACCTTCTGATACTGTCCCAAAGGGCCCAACAATAATTAGCATTGTGTTCACCTTCTTCATTTTCAACCGTCGAGCTATCTTGTATTTAAGAGGATTGTATATGTCTAGCCTTTTGCCTTTCTTCTTGACTATTCGTGGGTCAAATGGACACGCAACATCAATTATAGTGCATATGTGATTTGCTTTGTCAAATTCGTCAGCTCTATTGCAGATTCGGCACAACGGAGACATTATTATTATTGTTATTATTATTATCATTATTATTATTATTATTATTATTATTATTATTATTATTATTATTATTATTATTATTATCATCATCATCATTGTTATTATTATTGTTGTTGTTGTTATCGCTGAACGGACATATATTACGAGCTTCAGATGAAAAAGTAAGTATATTTAATTATTTCTTTTCTTCTTTTTTTTTTACCAGGAGAAAGGCTTTAAGATGTTTGAGCATCAAGTACATTATCCTGGAGAGAACAAAATATGGTGCAAGGTACCCAGCCCTGGGGGAAGAGAAGGATGCGCTAACAACGATTGATATAGTGGCAAATAAACCCCAGCGAAATTTTGAAAAATATTTTGACAATTTTGTAAGAAGACATCAGATTTTAAAATATGACAATTATTCAGGCATCTATGTTTGTAAACACAGACATTCATACATTTACAAACATAAATGACAGAAGCATAAACATTTACAATGACAATAACAACAGCATCACATGTTTTGCTTGTTTGGCAAACGTGTGTCACAGATCAGCTCCGGAAAAATGCCAATATGGGCGAGGTATGTTACAAATGCTAGTGCTTCCTTGCCCGAAGAAGAAAGTAGCGCACTCCCATGTTTCGAAAAATGGATGGGTTTCCATATACCTTCAAAGAAACAGTGAAAAGAGAACCGGATTGATGTGTAGCAAGATGTACTCCATCGGCCAGACTATAGCGTATGGAAGTATATGCCAGTTCCATAAGACTGAGAATGAAGGCAAAAACAAAAGATAGCTCGCTTCACACATTCCAAAAGATGGCACTGTAATAAATGGGAAGAAGTTATACAAGAGTCACAGTCAAATACATTTGTAGAGACGTTGACATTTGGCTTTTTGTCATCTTTGCGGCACAGTACAAGGCAAGCACGAAAGTAACACGAGTTAGCATGTGGGTCAGTGTGGTCTTCATAAATATGCCGGTCACATTGAATCCCGTAAACTACAATGCTGATGACAAGACTGGTAGCGCAGCTCCCAAAGGCAAAGCTGTGGGTCTCTTCACGTTTTGGTTTAGACCGAAAATGCTCAGAGATAATTTTGGAGAACCCAGTTTTCAGAAAGTGTCTAGACTCATGCAATCTAATTCTAACTAGGTGGATACTTTTTCCTCGTGTGTCTCTATGTGTGTGTATGCTTTGCTCTCATTTGTATTTATTTGTACAATTTTGCAATAAGAAATCTTCACATATCTTAATATATTGTATTACTTTCACCCTACTCTGTATGTATGTATGTATGTATGTATGTATGTATGTATGTATGTATGTATGTATGTATCTATCTATCTATCTATCTATCTATCTATCTATCTATCTATGTGTTTGTTCATTTGTTTGCATGTACATCCCTTCACATTTTGTAACTGCGTTTGTATTATAAAGTTTAATATTGTATAACACGTTTAATATTTAATATTGTCCTCGTGGCCCATAAAGGCTTATTATCATTGTTGTAGTAATAGTAGTTGTTGTTGTTGTTGCTTCTGCTGCTGCTATTATTACAAATCTTTATTATCATCATCCTTATTATTATTGCAACTGTCTCAAAATTATAATCCTTACTTTTGTAATCGCATTTTTTAGATAATTCTTATCATGTTAAATACTTGGGAAAAATTTTTTGTTGTCAATGTTGTCACCTATACATAGGATCACACTAATATATATAAATATATATACCATATCCAAATGCTATAGTTCAAACAATACCTCCACAATTAGAGTAATGGTAATTAAAACATATGTCAGTCGTTCTACAATATCTTTAAATTTCATCTTTTAAATTGTGAATTGGACTGGGAGATCACAGTCTTTCATTTTTTCGTCCCATATCCGGTCAAAATCTTCGTTCTGAGCCACAGTGAACCAGTTTTTCCAATCTCCAACTTGACCTGAAAAAATTAATTTTAAAAAAAATCAAAAGAGAAAAATAATTGGAAAACGTCATGCTAGGTTTAAAACTCGAAATAGACAAACCAAAAATAACAAAAAACAAGCAAACAATTGAATAATCTGATTCATTTATCGTTGTGTATATTCTATTTAAAATAGTATTAAAAAAAAATAGAACGACTGATTATTCTTCTTTATACTATATTTGATTTGTTTATTTATCCTGTTATCAATAATGGTGCAAAGTGTGGTGCAAAAATTTGCTATGAGGTTTCGATGCTAAGAATAAATCACGTAGTACCTTGGACACATATCTATACCACATTCTCGGTTCACTATTTGTAGCAAGTCAAACGACCACGGATAAAGTTCCCCAATGACTTTCGCATGTTATTTATCTCTGGGCAGATTTGATCAGGCAAACCTATGCTTCAAGATATTCTAACAGCGGCTAGCCCATCCTTTATTTACATATTATATCCAGGACTACAGTATCCAATGTGTCCTTTTATCTTTTTTTAAAGCTGATTTTAAAAGTGAGAGGTCAAAATTTTGGAAAAACGTTTTGTTTGCATGAAGTGCTTCCACATCTGACCGTAGGCCACCATATTTTCCCCATGCATGGTGTATCTAAGGTCAAGCTATCCTTTATGAATTTTTGTTTTCATTTTGTTTAATTGCGATTTGGTTATTTTTTTAGCTGGTCGACCGACCGAAAGGAGGACTTAACTTTACTTCGTATCTATCCAGTTTAGTGCCCGGGAGCATATCTCTGACTTGCAAAGAAATAATTAAAATTTCCAAAAAATGCATTAGATCACTATTCGTAGCCGTTGCCATTTTGTCGGTTTCCTTCCAAGATTCAGTATTTAAGAAGCGGAGTCTCTATTTCAAAATCAGGTGAGAAATCTTTAACTGAGATATTTCCTTCGTACAAATTCACTATTTAAAGAATAACAGATTTCAAAATGATTACCTTTCCTATAAAATGACATGTCACCACGTAACTCGAAAGGTAGCAAGTTGTGCTTCTCCGCTTTCATCTTTTTAAAGCTACATTCATGAGCAATGGCCTGGCACAATTCATCGGAAGCTGGAATTTCAAGGAACTTTGCTATTTTCTTAGTCACTGATTTCAAGTCCTGTTTTAAAAGAAAACAATTATTATTTCGCACAGAAGACAAAAACAGTGTATATATATATATATATATATATATATATATATATATATATATATATATATGGAAACAGTACGACCTGACTCCTTAGGAATCTAGCGACGATATTGTACTATTTATTGTTTATACTCTCTTAAACACTTTTTGCTATACTAACCACCCATCATGCAAAAGGAATCTGGATTATTTGCTCCGCAGAGACCATGTACCATATGTGTCTCCACTAAACTGTAGAAATTGTGATTGTGGGTTTGTTGGATTCGGCAGTTCATAACTACAACCTTTATGTATCTTTTGACATACGTACGGATTATTCTGTGCTATAAACATGAGTAGGAAATCGATGTTGACCTTAATGTATCGCAAAATTTATTTAGCAGAAACAAATGTCAAAATATAGACATAAAAGATTTTTCTAAAGTAACAAGGAAGTAACTTGTGTATTATGTCTCACAGTTATCTGCCTTGGATGACAGGTGGACAGCTTGAATTCTTATGATATGGATTTGTTTGTATTGCAGCGAATCATAAAAATATTCAACAGTGAGCAATGATTTTCAAATTAGCTTTTGTGATATAATAATAAAATGTTGCAGTCTCTCTGTCAGAGGTTCGGAACCAATTATGAAAAGTGGATTATGTGTGCGAATGCGCGAAGTGTATGCGTAAGTGTACCAGATAAAGACGAGATAAAATTTGAATTAAAGGGCCAAAGCTAAGTTACTTACCAATTTCGCGTCTTCATATGTCACCCAGAGAACATTTGGTCTTCCTTTAGACCATTCCCACCAGGTTTTATTGTAGTTGAACCAGTCACCATTAGGAACTGAAAGAAAAGTAATGTTTTGTCAATAAATAGTCCCAACTTTTAATAGTTTTGCCAGAGGATAAATATCAACATGACCTTTTTAGCATTCTGTGTTACAGTGTGAGGAAGGGAGGAGCTTATCGTCAAGCTACAGATCTGATCTTTATTCTTCAACCAGAGGGGACTCAGCTAACGGCACCCTGCGACCAGATGGCTGTGTTGAACAGGGAAATGTACAAAGTTTACAGCGAAGTTTTGGGAAAGCTTTCACTTCATCATGTGGAAGGAAAAAGGCACGGAATTCGGGAGCAAAATGTAAAAAAATTGAAAGTTTTGGGGAAAAAAACTCTTTGGGAATCGTAATATGAAACACAGAAATACAGAAAAACAAAGAAAAAATGAAAGCAAAAACAACCAATAGCTTGCCCTTTCTTTTCCCATTGAAGCAGTGATAGCTGTTCCAGAATTCTGCCAGGTTTCCTAGTCAAGAACAGGAGTGGTCTCTTCAATAGGCTTTCATACCGTTTCCGTCTCCAACATTTCATTCATTGTCTACCTCAACCAATGGTAGAAGACACTTTACCAAAATATCATGCAGGAATAGTAGCGAAGCCACACAGCGATGTCTGCACAAGAGCTATATATTCAAAAAGATATTCTCCAGCATACTAAAGTATTTGCCACTCTAAAAATCACTGTCTTATTTATCGTATGTGAATATTGATTTCCCATATTGACACAAATCCACACTGTTTGACTATTTGCTTTTGTTACCGTAATGTACTTTTCACATTATTCCATGAATTTTCAGGTTGTACATAATTTGGTCTATTTAAAGTAGCATCTTGTTAATGTAACAGCTTGGATTATCACCAGAAAAACAGACATTTTTAAAATGTCAAGGACAGTATACGACTATTAACAACACAATGGGGTCAGTGGTTAAAACCAATGATATTTTATTCGATGATATAGATACGACATGCTTGGCTGTGATTTTTACGGTTAGCAAGAACGAACTATCTGGACACTAATGATAACAACAAACAACAGGTTTTTTTCATCTAAACTAGGTATGGTGAATATACTAAAAGCTTAGGCGATGATGAAATCCCTGGAACTTAAAACAAATGGATTTTAGCTGTATAAGAGCCGTTATAAAGTTATCAAATTCTTCCCCTAAAGTGATTGATAATTGTTGAAAGTATCAGATTCTTATTACATTAAAATTTGACTAATTTAAAAAAAAAACATTTTCGGAGATTACGTGAGTCTGCTCGTTTTTTTCTAATTTGATAAAATTTGAAATATATGACAGAATATATAAAGACGATGTGATTAAAATGAGATTCTTGGACGGCATGCAATCTCAATAGAATATGTATAAAACAGTCGTCCGAAGCTTAATGTTTGTATTGAATTCGTTCGGCAGTTTGAAATGATTTCTAAATTTCAGATGACTGAAACAGAAAGAAAGATAGTGAGAATGATATTGATGATGCCTCTGTCACATATTGATAAAAAAGTAAAACTAAACAAAGACAAATCTGATTATAAACGTCACTGCTGTTGAACTTCGTATTAAGTGTGATGGATGATAACATTGTCACATATTGATAAAAAGACAAGTATAAGTTCAATTCCAAATGTTGCTATTGTTTAAATTCGTATTATGTGAGGAAAAAGAATAATTTTCAGGGGGCATGTAAATTTTTATCTCATCCCTTAATATAAAATTACACTTTTGTGAATATAAACATGCGACATCAATATGTCACGCATTTAGAACTTGCGTTAAGTATTGGAAAAGAATTACAATAAAATAGTATGTAAATCTATAAAAAATGTTTGATGAAATTATAAAGGAAAATTCTGTAAAATTTTAAATTCTCATAAAAGCAAAAAAGAATGCAATGGTCAGTGTGAAATTCAATTTCTTCCTTAAAATGCAAATTGGCATCAACATTCCGGTAATTAATTATAAGGCTCCAGAACTTCTGGATGATTTTAAATAAAGTAAAATTGATAACATGTGACCCATAATGAAAACAATTTGATATATGACGCATCAAAATTTTAGGAAAATTTGTCATAGTAATTTTAAGGGAATGAATAAGTCGATTACATTGGCCCCCAGTGTTCAACTGGTACTTATTTTATCTTCTCTGAAAGGATGAAAGGCAAAGTCGACCTCAGCGACATTTGAGCTAAGAACATGTACTAAATATTCTGCCAGCTCATCGCCTCAATTTGTCATATTAATGGAAATTGGTGAGAGAAAAGAGTTATTCAGAGTCTATTTAGAGACTATTCACAATACTCGTTAAAACAATTCGTCAAAGCAAAACTCAGGCATAACTTCTATTGAGGTATACTTTTGAGTTGTTGG
>NC_142929.1:27404312-27444312 GCF_046866305.1 Octopus bimaculoides | reverse complement strand
AGATCTGCTTATCAATATGCTTAACTATTGGTTTCAAATTTTGGTACAAGGACAACAAGTTCGGGGGATGGCATAAAACGATTACATCGACCCCAGAACTCAACTTTTACTGATTTTATCGAGCCCGAAGGGATGAAAGTCAAAGTCGACTTCGGCGGAATTTGAACTCAGAACATGTAGACAGACGAAATGCCGCTAAGCATTTTGCTCGGTGTGCTAACGATTCTACAAGCTTACCGCCTTAATATGTTTAAATATTGATTTCAAAATTTGGCACAAGGACAGAAATTTCGGGGGAGAGGGTATGATTATATCGACCCTAGTGCTCAACGAGTTCGAAGGGATGAAAGGCAAAGTCGACTTCGGCGGAATTTGAACTTAGAATGTCAAGACAGACCAAATGTCGCTAAGCATTTTTCCCGGTGTGCTGACGATTCTGCCAGCTCGCTGCCTTAATATGTTTGATTATTAGCGATGATTCGTTGGAGCGTATATTCATGTTGATTGTGCCTTCATTCAATTTATCATATGGATAATTTTTGTTATTAAGACTCAAAGTTAGATAGTTTTCCACAAGTTCATATTTGTTATGATTTTAGGCATTAAACTGTCTTAATATGCTAATGATTTTTTCCCTTAATTTTATCCATTTCGTGTCTGTTCTTCGGTTGTGGTACAGTGATTGAGATTAAATTTAGATTCCAAACGAACTTCTAAGGAATCACTTTTATCATTCAGAAAAGATATGAATTTATTTTTTGTAACATACATTTTGCTGACCAAAGAGACGTATAATCAAACTCATTCCAGCTGTGAGTACCTCTCTTATATTGAGAAGGCGTATGGCTTAGTGGTTGGGGGATATTCGGCTGACGATCATAAGGTCGTGAGTTTGATTCCCGACGGTGCGTTGTGTCCTTGACCACGACACTTTAATTCACGTTGCTCTAGTCCATCCAGCTATCAAAATTGAGTTGTACCTGTAATTCAAAGGACCAGCCTAGTCACACTCTGTGTCATGCTGAACCTCCCTGAGAACTAGGTTAAGGGTACGCCTATCTGTGGAGTACTCAGCCACTTACATGCTAATTTTAGGAGTAAGGTTTTTTTTTATAGAGAGAGAGATCTAAAGTAGTCTCCTCTTCTTTTAAAAAGTAGGATGAGATTTGAGAGTAATTTGGCTAGTTTTTAGCAGATCGAAGTCCAACATTTTCGTAATCAATTTGTGAAAGCAAAAGGTATTTACTTCCTCTGTACCTTGATATGAATGTCATTCAGATTACTTCCACTATATTTTAACAAATATGTATCATCCAGGTTACATAAAAACCAGAAATCTCCATCTTCACGTTTGAGACAACAGCTACAACTATGACACACATGGCTATACAATAAAATCATGGGTACTAATGACATATTCGTCAATTTTAAACTGATGTTACTATTTACAGTAGGGAATTATAACCACTATGCGCCACTTATTATAATTGAGTAATCTGAGTACAGATATTACGTGCAGACACGAGAGGGATCTGGTCTCATGAGAAATTCTTGGAAAGGTCAGCTTAATTGTAAGCAAATCCACCCACGTTCACATGGGATACTTTGCAAGGCCTCAAAAACGATTATAAGCAACCATAAGCTGTGTTTTGTTTTTCATATTTCCTCAAAAATTAACAGAATTCTAACAGAAATCAAGGTCGATAGAATAAGATATTAAAAAAATATTCTTAAAACAAATATAATGGTATACACGGTTATGTATTTTGTACACAAACAGCGCAACACGAGTGACATGACAACTACCAAACTATCAGCTGGTAATCTCTGACATTTTAGCGCTTGAGTCATTAATGGCTTTCCAGGTTATATTTCATAACGCCTGAGCAAGCTTTCAGATTACAGCTCGCTTTCATTAGAAAGGAAATGATGGATATATTACACAATGTAGTCCTGTATATATCCAAAATACGAAATGACCATGACTGGAATGTCTTTTGTTATAGATTTGTTCGACTAGGCTTGATTGGAAGTAAACAACACCAACAATATGATAACGCAAAGCATAAAAACATTTATCATTAACGATGGCGAGATCGACTGGACATATGGCATATTAGTTACGCTAAAAGCGAAATCTCTGTGCTAGAAGCTAAATATGAATCATCAGTTTTTGCCAGACTTTTAAACTCAACAATCGATAGTCTTCTTCAAAACTTCTCAAAAATATATATATAAAAAAGAAAGAAAAAAAACATATGCCCTCTCTCTGAGGAAGGGTTTTGCTTGAAACATCGAGGTTTCTATCTCTCAAAGGGCATATGAACAGCTATAATACGAATTCATTCACATGCTTGACTGGCATTTTATTTTGTATACATCAGAGACATGAAAGGTAAAGTTGGTTTCGATGGGACTTAAACAGAAATCTTAAGGAGCAGTAACAAAATACAAGACATTTTATTTAATGCACTAAAGATTCCACAAATCCCTCGCTGAATCCAAACTTAACCAAATATGGGAAATCTATCAATTCGTCCAGCTGAGCTCACACACATACACACACATACACACACATACACACATATATTCACATTATTTACTTACCGTTTCCAACTCTAAACAATTCGTAAAAGGCAGGAAACTTTCCAGTGTAATCCGTTTCGACGTCAGCAACATTGTGATTATACCAAGAGACAGCAGTATCTTTGGGGTTGCGGGAAATCAAGACTATTTTATTATTTTCAAGAAGGCATTCAGGAACTTGCTCGATATAAACGTGTGCGTTTAATACACGCGGCTCTTTCAAGTTGTCTAATGTTTTCGAGCTGCTGTTTTCAATCATGTAATGTTCTTTTTCTAGTTGCAAGCGTTCTGCTTTGCCCTCAGTCAGCATGCAGATTACTTCCCACAACCAATGCGTTCCTAAACAAAAATATAACGGGTAGTATTAGTGTGATTTCATAATTTATACGTTATTATACAAACATTATTACAAGACTATAAACATTCACACACTCTCACACACACACACACGCACACACGCACACATACACACATGGACAGGCATTTGCCATTTTGCATTCCACAAGCACGTTTTATTTCCCCCCCTCCACTTTCTCTTTCTAACTCTCTTGTAATCTTTTCATTCTTTATTCTTTTGTTTATCTTTACTTTCTTTCTTAAGTAACTTCTTGTAATTTTCTAATTCCCTCATTATCTGTTCCTCGCAGACGCAGATGCACACGCGCGCAGACGCTCTTTTGATTTCTTCCGTTAAAATTTTTCTACAAGCGGCTTTCTGTTTGATTATTTAATCATTTTTGGCCAAACATTCTTTGTGAATCAATTTCAAAAAGCTAAAATTAACCATAATTTGCGAAGTGTGGGAATGAAATATGAAAGGTGCAAGGCAGCACTTTCACACTCCCAAACGTACGTTCCTTTGCAACGAATTCAATACATCCTCCTTTGATATGTTTGTGATACTTTTATTTCAACAACGTAGCTGGTGAGAATGGTTGACTGTATGACTGAGGGCAGCCATCTTGTTACCCATCATTCTTGTTTCTCGAACCTTACCATATTTTTTTTTTTTACTCACACAATTGCCAGTCGGTGCCCCGTGGGAATGCAAAGATGACGGTTATGCAGCAAGCTTATTTATGTGACAGAGTTCGTTATTATAGTTAATACAAACGGATGAAAAGAAAACTTTACATGTCGAGATATGCCGCCGATAGGATTCCATAATCTTATCAACAAGTTTTGGGCTCATATTTCCGTCGCTTTTAACTGTTTACCTGTGACCATGAAATTTTGTTCGAATGTGGACTACGACAAAGAAGTAGATTCCTTGGTGCTTACCCCATTTTCACTTGTCATTGACGACATTACCAAATTCGCTGGCACGGAATACAAAATGTGGTTCTTCGACGATGTTTTCCTGACAACCGTCTTAATGTCATCGAAGCTTCGCAACGTTTGACTCATTCTCTTACTAAACCCATTCTCGAATTTAATGAAGCCACAAGCGAGTTCCTTGCTCTCAAACAATCATATAATGATTACCAGGAAACATCATACTCCGTAATGCCTTTCTTTTTATGTTCCAGAAAGTTGAAATTGGCTTTTAAGTCTCCTTAATCCATGTATTTTTTGTCACACATGACCGACAATCTTTGGAAATATCGAATCGCATCAGGCTTCTTCTCGTTTCGAAACAGCTTCAACCCCCCTCACATGATGTACGACAATCCTTTATGTTGACCGACAGTCAGTCTTCCCCAATTTGATTCTTTGAAGCGGGGATTTTTTTTTTTTTTGCATTACCAGCCGCGATCTGTTTGATCTAACTTGATCTAAATGTAAAAAGATATGACAGTCTAAGATTCTCCTTGTTACTTGACCTCTCCATGATTAGCTTTGTGTCTTTTCTCCATACCCCTACTGCCACAACAGTTGAGTCATCATCCTAGGATATAGAAGCCCCAGTTTCAGAGTGGGCATTCGCACATGGATCCGTTCCTGAGCTGAAAGAGAAACAGAGACCATGAAACAACATCGTAAAGAGGCTGCTGATCTGCTCGTTGAAAATGTCGACGATATTTATAGACATTGAATTCTCTCAACCAGGTGTCTTGGATCGGAAAATTCATTTCATTAGCTGTCGACATTCCTTAGCCCCGAAGATTGTCATTTTTCCATTGCTATCTGTTTAGATGCCCAGATATATAATTTTATACGGTACTAGTACAATGAAGTCTTAGGTAACTGAAGCTATCATTATCCTACAAACTTAATGGCAGCAGGCTACTAAGAAGCACGGAGGGCAATAATATTGCTAAATGAGCTCTGTCAAAAATTTGAGTTCCCTATCATTCTGGAGCCAGTAAAATCTTCACATGGCATAGTCGATTGCAAAGAAGACTCAGGTGTCGCAGCAATACTAGTGGAATTAATGAAATCCCGAAAATACCATGATTTACTCGGTCATTATTACTATTATCACCTTTTGAGACTATTGGGAACTGTGGTTCTTCCACTTCTAAGTTTAACTCCGAATTGGGTGTGAAGTTATCGGAGGTATTAAGTGAGCCCTAACAAGCTGCTGAATTTCGTCAAAGGCTTTCACTTGTAATTATGAAGGACCATCCAGCAAGTTCCCTTTGCCATTCTGCTTCCATGGTATGACATATCACACGACGAAAGTAGAAAAAGGGAAGTGCTAAGTATCCTAGACGTGAATAGAATTCCAGGTAATAATCTTTAATCTGAAATTAGTTTAGGAAATGTTTCGGATTTCAGATTCTTTTTTCTTTTCGGTAGAAGGAGGGTATAAGGGCATGTATAAAATGGGAGAGTTTGGGAATGAGACCTGTGTCTTACCCATTTATATTTCATAATACAGCTTATACTTATACCAAGATCATTTGATGCACATTTGGCGCTAGACCACGATATTTCGCACGACATTTAACAATTCTACTTTGGGAACAGTTCGTTTTCCATGAAGAGAAAATGCGCCTGTTAGACTTTCACAACAGTACATCAGCTTCATGATGCAATTACACGAAACTAGCTTTTACGCACTCCCGTTCTATGTTCAGCTACGACCTCCTTCGCTTGTTTAACTCTTTCCTTGTCCAAAGCATTTTCATAAGTCTGTCCTAAACGCCCTTGCTTGTTCTTAGTTCTTGTTTACACGTTCTGAGTAATACAAAGCTTTCTTTTCATGTCTTGAATTACTCGGATAGTTGAAAAAAGTGGGAGTGTGCATTATACATATGGCGTTTGGGCACCAGGGAAATATGCCCTGTATCTCACATGTGACACACAGGATAGGCAAAAGGGTTGAAAAACATTTTGGGGGCACTTTCAGGAATTTTCAGTTTGTGGTGTTTCATTCATCTAAAAAGATATATATGAAAAAAAAAAAAAGGTGGGATGGTGGAATTTTGGGGTTTCGGAATTTCAAATAAAGGATTATCTACTTCATAATAAAAGAAGCATGTGTACGAACACACACACACACACACACACACACACACACACACACACACACAAACACACACACACACACACACACACACACACACACACACACAAACACACACACACAAACACACACACACACACACACACACACACACACACACACACACACACACACACACACACACACACACACACACACACACACACACACACATTTTTATAAATTCGATGGTTTTGAAACTCGAACTGAATTAAACAGTTCACCTTTTCACCTTTTGTCCCTAGACATTTAATGAATACATTTCTCATTGGCGTCATTTGAACTGAACATGTAAACAACATTTAAAAAACTGAATGCAAAACATTTGTATTGTGTGAATTAGTCTTAAATTCAGCATAACACCCACATTCTTCTTTCTCTTATATATATATGTTGTATATGTATATTTGTATGTATGTATGTGTGTATGTATGTATGTATGTATGTATGTATGTGTGTATGTATGTATGTGTGTGCGTGCGTGTGCATGCGTGTGCGTGCGTGCGTGTGCGTGCGTGCGTGTGTATGTATGTATGCATGCATGCGTGTGTGTGTGTGTGCGAGTGTATATGTATGTATGAATGTATGTATGTTTAGTCAGGAAAAGGAAGTTAGATCCCACGGTCTTATGAAACCCCAAACTGAAAATCTGGCAGCATCTAGGTCAAATCAGAATGATTGATGATTACAAATTATTATCATCATCATCATCATCATCATCATCATCATCATCATCATCATCATCATCATCATCATCATCATTATTTGTAGTAGTAGTAGGAGTTGTTTTATATTGTTCTTGTTTCGTCCCCATGTCAGTCCTGGCAGACCTATGTATGATTAATCATATGATATTCCATCCCTTCCATGTGGTTTATCTGGCTAGTATTACATTGTCCAATGTGTTCTTCCTTTGGGTAAGAACAGTGGAGTGCGATTTGAAGATATTTGACTGTTATTTCTGGCCAAGTCGGTCAATCGAATAGAGGAACTCTTGTTGACTGGGAGTTCGAAGTAGAAGCAACCAACAGGGACAGGAAAGACGTGGACGAAGAGCAAGCACATTTCTCAGGAAGGGGAAAGACGCAATCGGTAAAATTACACAAACAAATATGTATCAAAATAGAAGAGAAGAGTAGGATACACTAATGATATTCATTTACCTGTTTCAGTCAGTTGACTGCGGCCATGCTGGAGCACCGCCTTTAGTCGAACAAATCGATCCCAGGACTTATTCGTTTTGTAAGTCTAGTTACGGAGACGTAAGCACACCATCATGAGTAGTCAAGCGATGGTGGGGGGACAAGCACAGACACACACACGCAAATATATACAGACAAAGATATATACAGCGGACTTCTTTCAGTTTCCGTCTACCAAATCCACTCTGAGGCTATAGTAGAAGACACTTGCTCAAGGTTTCACGCAGTGGAACTGAACCCGGAACCATGAGGTTGGGAACCAAACTACTTACCACACAGCCACGCTGCATCTGTTTATATATTATTTTAATTTTGTAACTTAACCAGAGGAAGAAGGGTCAACGCTTCTGACATTTTCAGGCTGTCTAAGATCGGTGATATTTATGTCTAGTATTATGGCAATAGTAGGTCTACGTCCACAGGAATTCCAGAAGGATGTTGTTCGCAGGGGGAAATATTTTGTAAAGAGTTTTGTGAAGAGTTTGAGAAATAAAATAAAGTAGTATTAATGCTTCAATTATGAGGAAGAGTTTTACGAGACTGTGGTATCTAATTTATTCATCGACGGAACAGATATCTATCTATCTATCTATCTATCTATCTATCTATCTATCTATCTATTTATCTATCTATCTATCTATTTATCTATCTATCTATCTATCTATCTATCTATCTATCTATCTATCTATCTATCTATCTATCTGTCTCTCTCTGTCTGTCTCTCTCTCATGATAGATCGCTGACCAAACACCATTCAATTTTTTTTCTCCGTGCTTTTCTCCTTGTTTTCTCCGTATTCTTTCTGTTGTAGAGCGTAGCTCGAAACGTTAAAGACTTTCTGTATTCCCGAGCGTCAAACTAATACATCCTTTTGTTGTTTACACCACCTGTCCTCGTCTGTTGTTGTTTTTTTTCGTACATTCTCCCATATATATATATATATATATATATATATATATAGAAAGAGAGAGAGAGAGAGAGAGAGAGAGAGAGAGAGAGAGAGAGAGAGGGAGAGAGAGAGAGGGAGAGAGAGCTATAAGACTCAAGATTATACAGAAAGAAGTAGAATATATGGTCTTGTGCATATTTTTAATGACATAAGGCTAGCGAAGGGAAGTACATTTAGAATAGAGACGGATGTGTTGAATGATTTTCGAGGTGTTGAAAAATAGAATGTGTAAAAACTCTAGAAGGTAAATAAAATCATAGCTGTTCTTGTAAATAATTAAGTACAAGGCCAGCAGCTTTGAAAAGAGGACCTCAGTATTTGACCTCAGTATTTGACCTCAGTATTTGACCTCAGTATTTGACCTCATTATTTGACCTCAGTATTTGACCTCAGTATTTGACCTCAGTATTTGACCTCAGTATTTGACAAATACTTTATTTTATAGTGGGATGAGAGGTAAAGTTGATTTCGACGTGATTTGAATTCCGGACGTAAAAAGTCGGAAGAAATATCACTTAACACTCTCCAACGCTCTAATTATTTGGTCAGCTAATCACGCTTGTTGCTCTTGTAAGACGTGACAGATCTTTATATATTTCTAATTGAGTTGCATGATTATCTTTCTTATAGCCTGGTCAGGGGCGGTGGTCATGGCCCCTGTTGCAGGTCTTTGTGTTCTGAGTTCAAATTTTCAACTTTTTTTTGCGGAATCGTAGAGGTGCCGTTAAACATACGGCGAGTCTCGGGCATTTTAAGACATGGCAGAGCCCATACTATTCCAGGTCTGAAATCAACTGATACCTTCCAGAATAAGGCGCTGAGAGAGACGGAGAGAAAGAAAGAGTGATAGAGAAGAGATTAAGAGAATTTTCTATTAATAGTCTTTTCTATGAATAAAACGTTCTTAACTCACTTATGATGATTATACGTTTACGTCTAAAGGAATTCCGTTCTGGTAATGAAAATCAAGGATATAAGTTGAAAGCTTAGATTGGAAATACAGGCCAAATTCTTTATGCTATCTCATTTAATGGGGCCAATGTAAAGATAAAGATATAAAAAAAAAACTTCCATAAGAAAAAGCAGAGAAAGGTTTCATTCAAAATGAAAATGTTGAAATCTAAATAATCGATTAAAATGCAGCTAAAATGTATCTTCTTATGTGACCTATTTATTTTTTTTCGCCCAATTTGTAGTTTTAGTGTAGTTGGGTAATTTTGCTTTATGGAGATATTGTTTAAATAAATATTAACCTACTGCTGAGTTTGTCTATCTGACCTACATATAAAACTAGAAAGCCGAAATCTTATATTGTGGACAATCTGCTTGACATTACTATGTAATATATTAAAGTGGTGAGCTGGTAGAATCGTTTACACGCCGGGCAAAATGTTTTGCGGCATTTCGACCGTCTTTACATTCTGAGTTCAAGTTCTACCGTGGTCGACTTCGTCTTTCATCCTTTCGGGGTCGATAGGATAAGTGAGCATTAGGGTCGATATAATCGACTTACCCCTTCCCCCAATTTACTGGCCTTGTGCCAAAATTTGAAACCATTATTATGCAATATATTCACAACGTAATGTATTCATATTCGTTTATTGAATGTTTAACTTTAAACGACATTTGCAACACAATATCAGTATTTTGTCATGAAATATTTCATCCTGTTACACATAAGTAGCTAAATAAGCCATACGCCAGCACCATGATAAAAGTTGAAGAATGACATACGCAAGAACTAAAGCTAATACTGATTCTTGGTCTCGGCCTCCAGTTCTTGAAAATAGTTTTGTAAATACTATTAAAAACGTCGTCTGGAAAGTTGATAAGGGAATTTTTTAATTAAAACTGACTTGATTTGCAATTGTTTTTGTTATTGTTCTTGTAGTTGTCGATGCCGTCGTTTAGACCCAGAGGCATGATAATTTTTTAGACGGTATATAGGAGGACAACATTACCTAATGCTTCCTTTTTTGAAGATAGTAGTGTATAATTTATCATTTAAAGGATATTTGGATGTAATTCTAGAGATTGCAATAGAGAGCTTATAATTTCCTCTCTTCGTGAAATGTGTGCGTCTCCGGCAGATAAATAGATAAATTCAATAACAACAATAAATCTTTTTGATTTGAAAGACCTGAAATTGCTCGGGAGGGAGCTAGTCGATTACATCAACCTTAGTGATCCACTGTTACTTATTGTATCGACCTCAAAATGATGAAGGGCCAACTCAACAATGGTGACTTACGAACTCAGACCGAAATGCCGCTAATCATTTTGTCCGATGTGCTAATGATACTGCCACCTCACTGTTTTCAGTAATAACGATAATAATAATTTCAAAATTTGGCGCAAGGCCAGTAGTTGCGGGGGAGGAGGGCAGTCAATTACAACGACCTCAATATTCAGCTAATAATTGTTTTATCGACCCTGAAATGATTAAAGACAAAGTCGACCCCGGCGGAATTTGAACTCAGAACAACAAGACTGATGAAATGCTGCTAGGCATTTTCTCCGCCATACTAACGATTCTTATTTCTTTACAGCCCACAAGGGGCTACACACAGAGGGGACAAACGGATTAAGTCGATTATATCGACCCCAGTACGTAACTGGTACTTATTTAATCGACCCCGAAAGAATGAAAGGCAAAGTCGACCTCGGCGGAATTGTAACTCAGAACGTAGCGGCAGACGAAATACCGCTAAACATTTCGCCCGGCGTGCTAACGTTTCTGCCAGCTCACCATCTTCATTAACAACAACAACAACAACAACAACAACAACAACAACAATCCTTACTACTGAAGGTACAAGGCCAGAAATTTGGTGAGGAGGGTACTAGTTGCTTACATCGACACCAGTGTTTCACTGGTACTTAATTTATCGACCCCAAAAGGAATCGATAAAATGTATGTGCTGTACATTAGCTCACTCCCGCCATTAAGTCGGCACGGTGTTCCACGTGTCAGGTGTTGAAGTGATTACAGAACAACACGAGATGAAGTGTTTTGCTCAAAAAACGCAACTTATCACTCGGTTTAGGAATTGAAACCATGATCTCGCCATCGTGAGTGCAACACCCTAACCACTAGGCCACGCGTCCTCACATTTAGGACACTACAAAGAAAGTGGACTGTGACGATTTACATAAACAAATGAAAACAATATAAACAATAAAAATTAACAAGAAAATTTTGACAAAATTTCCCTATAGGAGCAAGTACTACCCAGGGTAACGAAGGAGCCCCACAGACACTTAGTCAACCCAACTACCAAGGGCATGACTGAGAAGCGTTTCTCTCCACTCGCTTTCTCCATACTACCGGCGAGGTTCGATCATTCGGACCATCCTCGCCACATTCACCACATTTCAACAAACTTATTGGCGCGAGCACTCCCCTCTCAAACATCACCTTCCTTCTCAAATGAATTTTAAAATGTCGACGTGGGCTTACCGAAAAGGAAAGTATCCGTTTTCAGTCCTTTCATTGTCGTTCTTCACGCAATCTCTTTCGTCATAGCCACCGGTCAAAGAAAAGCTGTTTTCCCTTACCGGCCAAAAGGTGGCGGCGTGGCGATCTTCATGATGGACCTGGCCGATAGTCGGATCCATCTCACACATGGCAGCAGCCGTTCGACATTACTCCGTAAGTCAGCAAACCTTGAGCACTATACGAGCGTGTGCAGGACAGTTTGGTCGATATACTTGCATGTCAGGCAAGCCCAGCTGAAGGCACAACCATACCTGTTGAGTTTATCCTAAGCCGGTAATGTTCCCAGGGATTTCTGGAAATTATTCATCAGTCCCGGTTCGAAAGTCCTCCGAAAAAGTCTAGTGAGGGATTTTGATCGATGCCCAGAGTTTTCCAGAGGATGTCGTCGCTCTTACCCACCGCTAATCCTCGAGAGAATGCCATAATGGAACATTGACTGATCGCATTGGCACGTCGGAAAAACGCGTTCAGATTCCAGTAAACGTGTCCTTGTCTATGCAGTATATCTAGGTCGACGGTATGTGTCATAAATTTGTGGTCTGTGTAGCCGGTCAATTTGAATTGTGAACAACCTGTGCTATTCCTGTTTGCCGGCCTATAGAAAACTTTATCGTGACATGGTCTGGATAACCTGATACTGTTTACATTCCCAATGGCACATTCAGGAAGTTCAGTCAGTATCTATCAGCCAGTTGGAGACGTGAGAGTAGGCTTGCGAGGCTTTTACAACTCTCCTCTCCTATCAGTTGGTCTTACACGATCCACATGTACAACCATGATGGTATTCTAATCCTCCACTAGTACTAAAGAGCGGGGCTTTCTCAGGAAAACCTCCAGACTCCTGAAGAAATTCGGCTGTTCAACCCCAGTCAAAGCTACAGTCGCTCCATCAGTTACGACGACGAGGGTTCCAGTTGATCCGATCAACTGAACAGCCTGCTTGTGTGTACTCGTGTTTACATTCTTAAGGAATGTGACGAGGATAGCCCTTTGAAATACAGGTACTACTCATTTTTGCCAGCTGTGTGGTCTAAAGACACCGCTTTCTCTTGTTCACGTCTAGGATCACCAACTTACTGTTCGAATTCAGGAAGACCGGCTGTATCTCGAAACCCAGGCCTTTCCGAAACAATACTGTCTCTCGGCCTCCTATGCCAGATCGGTTCAGTGATGTGCACTTCGTCAAGTCATCAAAAACAGATCCTGTAGCACATGTGTTAGAAATCCTGGCCTCGCTGACAGGTAATCCATCCAAAGCTAGTGACCTGGTGTCTTTGAGAAGACTCTTGTTTTCCAGGGTGACTCCAGGCCACGTATATTTATACTTCCCACTCTTAAGGCTGCCATGTTGGTAAGGAAGAAGGGAAGAAGGAAAGAGGTCATCTACCTTAATAGGTAATAATAATAATAATTTTCTGTAGGCAATCGTGTGTTTCAAAATCTTTTCTCTGTATGCAGTTCTATGGTGAAAATCCTAAAATAGCCTGTTCAAGGCTATGACGCTTGGATACCCAACGTCATAAGGGAAACTCTCTTTTGGAAAAATCAATTTCATATTCCTATCTGTTGGCAGCCTTACCAGTTTCAGATCCTTCGCGGCTTTCTCTGTACTTTTAATGAAAGTCTTCCCTGCTCTCTCTCTCTCTCTCTCTCTCTCTCTCTCTCTCTCTCTCTCTCTCTCTCTCTCTCCTCTCTCTCTCTCTCGTTCTCTCGCTCTCTCTCTCTTTCTCTCCATGTTTCCTTTTTATGCTACGTAAGAAAGCAGCTCTTTATTTTTCTCCTTACTAGGATAGTGTTCTGGTTGTTATTCGATTTGTGCATGTTCTTTTTTTCTCTTAATTGTTTCTTGTTGTTTCGCTTGTATTTTTTTGTTTTGTTTTTGTTGCTTTTGGTGGAGATGGTAATAGTGATGATGCATTTCTTGATGCGAATTTAGCGCTGTTTGAAGTCGACGTGGAGCAGGTGTTGTTTCGTATTTTTTTTTGTTGCTTTTTCTTGTCTCCCACTCCCCCTCACCTGAGGTTTAATAAAAAAAAAAAAACTCTGACTTGAACTGGGGCAGGAACACGTTTTGTGTGTGTGTTTGTTTGCGTGTGTGTGTTCATGAGTGTGCATGTATGAGGAAGGAGGGAAGAGGAAGAGAGGGTTAAGATATCCGGATTATTTTTGTAGCACTCAGTTTCTCCGTCACCTCAGTTGCTACTTCTAATGGATTTGATGTTGATATTCTTTGTGCAACTGTTGCTGCGTTTTTCAGTTTTACAAGCGTCTGTAGCTGTTGTCGTAGTTGCTTTTGCTGTTGTTGCTATTGTTGATGTGGGTCCAGATGGGGTTATTGTTGCTTTCATATTTTTTCCTTGCTACTACTGTCGCTACTGCTTATGTTGTTGCAAACTGTGGCTGTTGCTGTTATTGTTGTTGTTGTTGTTGTTGAAACGATGGTATCGGCATTAGTGAAGCTCTTCTGAGATGGTCAATTTTTCCACAGACATGGTTTCTTGGTCTTCTACCCTCCACAATCACAAGCAGTTCTACCCCGTCCGGCATCATTTCAAGATAAAAAAAAAAATGTTTTTCAAACATAATTTTAAAATATTCTTTTCAAATCTGTGTCCCAAAGGGGTACAATTTTGAAAACAATCCTATGTTTTCTGGTTGTCTTTAACAAATGATACGCAACAAATTTTCAACAATTAACAACTTTTGACATATATAAACAAGACTAACGATGCAACGTGCGTTTTGCCAATAACAATAATAATCCTTTATACTAAAGCACAATGCTTGAAATTTGGAGAGAGGGTACTAGACGATTACATCGACCCCAATGTTTCACTGGTACTTAATTTATCGACCCCCCGAAAGGCAAAGTCGACCTCGGCAGGATTTGAACTCACAACGTAGCTACGGGCGAAATATCGTTGAGCATTTTGTCCAGAGTGCTAAAGGTTCTGCCAGCTCGCCGCCTTAATAATCGTTTCTGCTCTAGACACAAGGCATGAAATTTTGGGGGAGGGGGCCAGTCGATTAGATCGACCCTAGTACGCAACTGGAACCTATTTTATCGACTCCGAAAGGATGAAAGGTAAAATCGACCTCGGTGGAATTTGAACTCAGAACATAGCGACAGATGAAATACCGCTAAGCATTTCGCCTGGCGTGCTAACGGTTCTGCCAGCTCGCTGCCTTGATAATGATAATGATAATAATAATAATAATAATAATAATAATAATAATAATAATAATAATAATAATAATAATAATAATAATAATAATAATAATAATAATAATAATGATGATGATGATGATGCTGATGATGATGATAAACTACATTGTCTCTAGTTGCCCAATCTTGGCATTATATAGATGGTCAGTCGTACTCCGGCAATTGTGCCAACATGAAGTAATAAGAGAGCCGAACTGGTATAAGCATAACTTAACAAAGAGGTCTCAGAGAATGACAAAGCGATCATGCTCTGGGAAATACCAATCCACACAGACAAGAAGTTCAATGTTAATCGGCGGATATTGCTGTCAAAAACAATCAAGAGAAAGACTGACTGTTAATCAAACTATCGGCTCAAACAATCGATGATAGCATATGTCTAAAAGAAGTTGAGAATTATCTAAATCTAAAAACTTAGAAATAGTGACTACGAGAATGTGGGGACAAACATCAGAAACAAATCCCTATAGAAATAATTGCTTTGTGAATGATTAAAAAATATGTAGACAAATGCATTTTATACACAAATACACGCATACATATAATGGTTTCAAATTTTGCCAGAAGGGCAGGAATTTTGGGGAGGGCATGAGTCGATTACATCGATCCTAATATTCAACGGGTACTTGTTTTATCGACCCAGACAGGATGAAAGGCAAAGTCGACCTTGGCGGAATTTGAACTGAGAACGTGAAGACGAAATACCGATTCTGCTAGATCACCGCCTTAGACATATGATTCCTGATTTAGATACGAGTAGAGCAGTCTAATGGTATGAGCACACTGAACACTGCGCCGTTGCTCGGTGGTCTCGCGGGTTTAGAGACCCAATTCTGATCTACGTAGGCTGTGGCTAGCTGTCATTAAATAAATGCTATAGGGACCAATCCATTGATTTCCCGGAGGTCCTGGATTGAAGGCCGGCAATTTCCAGAGAAAGAGGTGAGTCCATACCGTCGACTCCGGTACATAACAATTACTTTATTTCAACGACTCCAGATGAAAGTCAAGCAAAATTCTCCTCGGCGAGATTTGAACCTGGACTGTAAAGAGCTGGAACAAATGCTGGATGATATTTTTTCCGGCGCTCGAACTATTTTGTCAGTGTGTGCAACGTACAGATACTAACACTGCCAGGCATTTCTAATCTATTTTTAAGAGTACAGTCAATATAATTCAGACTAAACGCATTTCACGTACTCAAGGTGCTGAGAGCTGCACTCAGCTGTGCAGTGAAAGCATAAGATAATGCATAAAACTACAAAACAACAACAATAACAATAATCCTTTCTACTAAAGGCAACAGGCCCGAAATTTTTTACATCGACCCCAGTACTCAACTGATATTTAATTTTTTGATCTCTGAAAGGATGAAAGGTATAGTCGCCCTCGGTGGAATTTGAACTCAATGTAAAGACGGACGAAATGCCCGGCGTGCTAACGATTCTGCCAGCTCGCCGCCTTAATCTTAATAATAATAATAATAATAATAATAATAACAACAACAACAACAAGAATAATAATAATAATGCTTTCTATTTATCGACCCCAAAAGGATGAAAGGTAAAGTCCACCTCGGCGCAATCCGAACTCAGAACGTAAAAACGGACGAAATACTGCTAAGCATTTCGCCTGGCTTGCTAACGATTCAGCCGGCTCGTCGCCTTATATAATAATAATAATAATAATAATCCTTTCTATTATAGGCACAAGGCCTGAAATTTAGGGGAGGGTGATAATCGATTACATCGACTCCAGTGTATTACTGGTACTTAATTTATCGACCTCGAAAGGATGAAAAGTAAAGTCGGCCTCGGCGGATTTTAAACTCAGAACGTAGCGACGGGCGAAATATCGCTAAGCATTTCACCCGGTGTGCTAACGATTCTGCCAAATCGCCGCCTTATATAATAATCATAATAATAATAATAATAATAATAATAATAATAATAATAATAATAATAATAATAATAATAATAATAACGGGCTGATTACTACCTAGATCAGATTCCAGGAAACCCCAAAATGGCTGAAGTTCAAAAGATAGTGCTCATGGGAACTGCCCATATCCTACGTAAAATACTGTCTATGTGATCTCAAATTTTAAAAAACACATAATTTTCTTATGGTTTCTTAAACATTCACTTCAACAAAACTGTACAAATCCAAATATATGGTACCCTAGGCATAACACCTACATGAACTTCTAACTTGTTGTCTCTTGAGGTCTCTGGGTGAGACTTGGATCCAACTTGTACAAATGCAAAACAAAAGTCAAACATAAAATAATAATAATAATAATGCCATGATGCAGTACCAGGCAGTTGCTCTCACAACTACTGATCCTAACTAATTGGAAGTGTTAACATGAACATGTTTTTTCTAAGTGTAAAAAGATGGGCTACAGCAAATATTCTGCTCAATACCACAGGTTTGCTTGCTAGTTGCTTGACCTTAACTTGTTGGTATGTCTCTTAGTGACTGACATTATGTGCATATCTGATTGTGAGCAGGACTAGTGGGGGTACGTCATAGCTATGAGAGGAATTCTTCGGAGTTTGAATAATTCACCTTTGGAAACATGGGTGTCTCGTTCATAATATTTAAACAACTTTTGTTTGGGGACCTTTTGAGCGGGACCTTTTGAGCAAGGTCATGCGCTGTTTATCTTGATATGAGATCCCCATGTCGGGTACATATGGTTGTGGTGCATGTGCTCGGTGTACCCTTAGAAGATAGGTAGTCATGATGGGTACGTTCGTATTATTGTATCCCAGTGTCACTTTGATGTCATGCACTGCTCTCTGACTAAATAATGCTAAAATAATAATAATGATTGATTTCAAATTTTGGTACAAGGCTAACAATGTCGAGGGAGTGGGTACAACTGATATTTATTTTATCGACCCCGAAAGGATGAAAGGCAAAGCCAACCTTGGTGGAATTTGAACTCAGAACGCGAAACCGGAAAATATGCGGCTAATAATAATCCTTTCTACTATAGGCACAAGCCTGAAGTTTTGCGGGAGTGGGCTGGTCGATTAGATCGATCCCAGTGCTCGACTGGTACTACTTTATCGACTCCGAAAGGATGAAAAGCAAAGTCGAACACAGCGACATTTGAACTCAGAACTTAAAGACGGACGAAATGTCACTAAGCATTTTGCCCAGCGTGCTAACGAATCTGCCAGCTCGCTGCCTTAATAATAATAATAATAATAATAATAATAATAATAATAATAATAATAATAATAATAATAATAATAATAATAATAATAATAATAATAATAATAATAATAATAATAGTTTCAAATTTTGGCACAAGACCGGCAATTTCGGGGGAGGAGTTAAATTGATTACATCGATCCCGGTCCCAGTGTTCAATTGGTACTTATTTTATCGACCCCGAAAGGATGAAAAGCAAAACTGACCTTGGTGAAATTTGAACTCAGAATGTAAAGACGGACGAAATGCCTCAAAGCATTTTGCCTCCGTGCCAACGATTCTGTCGACTCGCAATGATTTCAAATTTTGGCACAATGCTAGCAATTTCGAGGAAAGGAGTAAGTCGATTACATTGGCACCGGTACTCAACTTGTACTAACAAATTCGAGGGAGGGGGCAAGTCGATTACATTATTTTATCGACCCCTAAAAGTTGAAAAGCAAAACCGACCTCGATGGAATCTGAACTCAAAGCACAAAGCCAGAAGAAATGCCGCTAAGCACAGCACTATGTCCGGCGTACTAACAATTCTGACAGCTCGCCACCTTAATAATAATAATAATAATAATAATAATAATAATAATAATAATAATAATAATAATAATAATAATAATAATAATGATAATAATGATAATGATGATGATAATGACAATGATAATAATGATAATAATAATAATAATAATAATAATAATAATAATAATATTTCTAATTGATGTATCAATACCAGCAGATGACAACGTTTCTCTAAAAGAAATGGAAAAACTTTCAAAATACAAAGACCTGGAAATAGAGATAACTCGAATGTGGAATCTAAAAACAGAAACAATTCCTATCATAGTAGGTGCCTTAGGTATAATAAAAAAATATTCAGACAAATACATAACAAAAACACCAGGACTTACAAATATATATAACATACAGAAAATTGCACTACTGGGTACTGCACACATTCTACGCAAAACACTTTCAATACAGTAAACATAAGAGCACCACAGCAAACCACAGCACATACCCAAGGCGCACAGAGCTGCGCTCGGTAGTGAAGTGAAAGCACGTTATAAAAATAAAACTACTGAATAATAATAATAATAATAATAATAATAGTTGACATTGATACCACCATAGAAACCATCAAGCAAAAGGTATGTGCTAAAGCTGCCCGTATAGCAAGGTATGAAAAGCGTGTTAGATTATTCAGAGATAATAACATGTTCAAAAATAACCCCAAAAATTTCTACAGGAAGATAGGGAAAACACCAGTAACAATAAAGTCTGTCCCATCAAAAGAAGAAGTGCAAGAATTTTGGAATAAAATCTGGGCAGAAGATAAAACACACAATGAAAAGGTCCCTTGGATTGATAGAATATCTACAGACCTAGACTCCTTAGAGGAGCAAAAGTGGGAGGGGGTCAAGGTAGAAGATATAAGATCTGCTCTCAGGAGGTCAAGCAAATGGAAGTCTCCAGGAAAGGATAAAATTCCTAACTTCTGGTTGAATGCCTTCCCGGAGAGCCATGAACTGCTAACAAAACTTTACAACGATGTTTTGCAAAATCCTAGTTTGATGCCCTCTTGGCTAGTTAATGGTTTAACATTCCTGCTTCCAAAAAATGAGGAAACAAACGAACCAAAAAATTATCGACCCATAACCTGCTTAACAACAATGTATAAGACGCTAACATCTGTCCTAACCGAGTACACCTATAGTTTTTTAATAGAAAGTAGCATATTCCCTAATGAGCAAAAGGGATGTAAACGTGAATCTTATGGTTGTAAAGATCAGCTACTCATCAATAAGATGATCTTAGAAGATTGTCACAAGCGACACAAAAACTTGTCAATAGCCTGGATAGACTATAAAAAGGCCTTTGATACCCTACCACATAGCTGGATTAGGAAATGTCTGGAAATGTATAAAATAGCTCCTACTCTGCGAAACTTTTTATCTGTAAGTATGAGATCATGGAGAACCACACTGACGTTGAACAATGACAATGAATCTCTAAATGCTGGAGATGTAAGAATTTCATGTGGCATTTTCGAGGGTGACTCACTATCACCACTCCTCTTCTGTCTAACCCTAATACCGCTCTCAAAATTGCTCAATGATGCACAGTATGGTTATAAAATATTTGATAAAAATATAAATCATCTCATTTACATGGATGATTTAAAGCTCTTTGCAAAAAATGACCAACAACTCAAAGGCCTACTAACGATTGTTAAACAATTCAGTGATGACATCAAGATGCAATTTGGCCTTGATAAATGTGCAAAAGCTACCTTTATCAAAGGAAAAATGACAAAAACATCTAATGTGAACCTTGACCAACAAAATTTCATAAAAGAGTTAGAACCAGCGGAGAGCTACAAATACCTAGGGGTAATTGAAGGGGACAATATCAAGCATTCAGTGATGAGGGAAAGGATCAGAAGAGAATGTTATCGCAGGGTGAGAGCAATACTGATGACAGAGCTGAACGCGAGAAACAGAATCGAAGCGATCAATGCTCTAGCCATACCAGTCGTGACTTACAGTTTCAATATCGTTAACTGGTCAATTACTGAAATATGTAATGTTGACAGAAAAATACGAAAACTGTTGACAATGCATAGAATGCACCACCCTAAAGCAGATATAGAACGTCTTTATCTGCCAAGAAAAGAGGGAGGCCGAGGACTTCTACAGCTGGCATTAACAATGAAGGTAGCCACAATTGGCCTAGACACCTATCTGAAAAACTCTGAGGACTGGATGCTAAAACTTGTCTCAAAACATGAAAGCAAGAAAGCATCTTACTCAGTAACAAAACAGGCAAAGGAATATCTAAGTGAATTCCAATTACAACAAATTCAAGAATTAGACGAACTAGAAACACCTGCAGAAAAAGCTAAGCGCTTGAAAACCCGTGCTAAAATTGCTGCCTTAGATATTATGACTGAAAAATGGCATGGAAAACCTCTCAATGGCAAATACCCAAAGAGAGCGAATAGTGCAGATATTGACAAAGCCCTTACCCATCAATGGCTAATGGCCTCTGGCTTGAAATCAGAAACAGAGGGGTTTATCATAGCAGCCCAAGATCAATGCCTACCTACAAAGAACTACCAGACCAACATATTAAAGAACGGCAGCTCCCCATTATGTCGTATATGCCAACAACAAAATGAGACCATCGATCATGTTGTCTCCATGTGCAGTCTGCTTGCGCCTACAGAGTATCTCAACAGGCATGATAGAGCTGCACAATATATTCACTGGGTAATATGCAAAAACCTGAACTTGCCCCATGACAAAAACTGGTGGGAACACAAACCACCCCCAGTACTTGAAAATGATCACATCGCACTCCTCTGGAACTTCACCATTCAAACTGACAGAAAGATAGACGCAAATAGGCCAGACATCATACTGAAAGACTTCAGACAAAAATCATGCCTCCTCATTGATATGACTGTCCCAATCGATATAAACGTATCTGTCAAAACCTACCAAAAACTGAGCAAATATAAAGATCTTGAAATAGAAATTAGCAAAATGTGGAATCTGAAGACGAAAACAATACCTATTGTCATAGGTGCCCTGGGAATGACAGCGAAACGGGCTGATTACTACCTAGCTCAGATACCAGGAAACCCCAAAATGGCTGAAGTTCAAAAGATAGTGCTCATGGGAACTGCCCATATCCTACGTAAAATACTGTCTATGTGATCTCAAATTTTAAAACAAACACATAATTTTCTTATGGTTTCTTAAACATTCACTAGAACAAAACTGTACAAATCCAAATGTATGGTACCCTAGGCATAACACCTACATGAACTTCTAACTTGTTGTCTCTTGAGGTCTCTGGGTGAGACTTGGATCCAACTTGTACAAATGCAAAACAAAAGTCAAACATATAATAATAATAATAATAATAATAATAATAATAATAATAATAATAATAATAATAATAATAATGATAATGATGATAATAATAATAATAATAATAATAATAATAATAATAATAATGATGATGATGATGATGTTCAACTGGTACTTATTTTATTGACCCCGAAAGGATGAAAGGTAAAGTCGACCGCGGCGGAATATGAACACAGAACGTAAAGACGGACGAAATAACAAGAACAACAACAATAACAACAAGAACAACAACTGCAGCTGCAACAACAACAACAACAACAACAATAATAATAAAAAGAATTTACCAGATGACGGATAGGCAAAAAGGAAGACATCCTGAGGTTTCGGTGTCCATTTTTTGAACTCATCAAGATTGTCTTTTAATTTTTCAAATGACGGGAATGGATATCCATTGGCATATTTCACCACCATATGATTGCCATCAGAATCAACAATCTTCGATACTTCCTCACTCATTCTGTATAACAATCTATCCACGACTGTGCAAACACTTTTCTCATCGGCTGTTATATATATATATATATATATATATATATATATATATTAATAAATGTTACGTGTTTATCTTGTGAATAGTTGTGTGTATTCCGCAAGAATGAAAGAACATGTGCGCCTGTAGAGCTGCGTGGTTTGTGTTTTCCTTCTTATGTCTATTTTTTCTTTATAGTAGTTTAAAAAAATATATATATATTAATTTTGGTTTCTTTTTCACTTATATATTTCTGTTTGTTTTTTTTGTTTTTGTTTTTCTGTTTTATTTATATAAATATATATGTATATTTTATTTTGATTATAGCTTTCCAATGTAGTTAGTTTGCCTATCTTGGAACAATATTCCAACCGACGTGTAGTTAGATCATGTGGCTCGTCTTACTGTTGTTCTTCTGCGTAACTAAAATATTTCGTTTACATCGGGAATATAAGCGGAACAAGACCATAAGGAACTGAATAGGAAATAGAGAAGTGTGAAAAAGTGTGTGTATGCAGAAAGAGAGAGGGGGGAGAATAGGAGGAGAGAGAAAGAGGGAGAGAGAGAGGAAGAGAGGAGAGAGAGAAAGAAAGAAAGAAAGAGAGAGAGAGGGGGGAGAATAGGAAGAGAGAGAAAGAGGGAGAGGGGAGAGAGAGAAAGAGAGAGAAAGAAAGAAAGAAAGAGAGAGAGAGAGAGAGAGCGAAAGAATGGGTCAGTACTGGTGTGTTTGCGCGAGCATACGTGTATGTATTTGAGGGAATGTGTGAGGCGGAAGTGGAGGGTGTATGTTTGTGCGCATGTGTGAGAGTGTGTACGTGAGAACCACTTCATGTAAATGCGAATGTATGTATGTGGGTGTGTGTGTGTGTGAGAGAGAAAGAAAGAAAGAGTGGGCAGAGAGAAAGAGGGAGGGAGGGAGCAGAGAGAAAAAGAGAAGGTGCCCTGTGTGTATATGAAAGAAAAAGAGAAAAAAATAGAAAGAAAGTGAAAGAAATAGAAAGAGAGAGAAAGAGAGAGAGAGAGAGAGAGAGAGAGAGAGAGAGAGAGAGAGAGAGAGAGAGAGAGAGAGAGAGAGAGAAATTCACGCAGTGGTTGGAGTCTGATCACGTGGCTAATTAATAGCGATGCGCTAAACAAAATCTTTTCCGTTTTCAATTCATTTCTCTATATTATACGCTCTTAGTCCACTGGTAGGCCGTATAGCAGACGTTAGATAAATCATGTGTACATCAGCACGCTTTAAGGAAAAGATGGCCAACTGCTGTAATTTCAGAGTTATATAAACATGACACAAGCAGCAGCAGTAGCAGCAGAAACAACAGCAACAACATTATCAGTAGAGCCAAGTTATCCACTAAACAATATAAGCATACCTAGAAGACCAAGACAAGGGTCCCACCAGGCGTTTTCTCAGCGACGGATTTATTATGGTAGATATTATGATATTTGATAACTATAAGTTATCAAAAGAATGAGTAAAAGGATTGTACTATAATTTACTTATTTTACTTACTGTTATCTATTATTAAATAAAATTAATACTAGTATTTAATAATAGTATTTAATATAGTTGTACGGTTTGGTTTGGAATAAACTAATTTTTCATTCTATCTATTATTTGACATTTATTAATGTCTGAATGTTGTTATCAGTTAAGCAATGGAAGAGTCAAAGGGACACCGTTGTTATTCTGTGCTTAAGGCGTCACTTGGCCTTAATCCAACCATGATTATAAGCATTTATTTATTTATTTATTTATATCTGCTTATTATTGTTCTCATCAATAGTAATTATTCTACACGAACTGACAACGGGGGGTGGTCGAATCAGTCTTGAGATCACCCGGCTGCATATTGTGACCTTGTGCCAAGTCTAAAGATCATTGTATGCTATTGTTAGGGTTTTGTCATTTCATTTTGTTGTAGCTGAAATGTTTATATACTGTATTCATATTTAGTGAACAATAGCCTTGCTTGGTTACAGGTTTCAAACGGGGAATTCCTTTTATTGTTATTCCATGGAGGGAATGACAAAGGAGTCTCTGGGCAAATCGAGCACAATAAAATATTACACAGCAAGTTTTAATTTGAACAAATAAGAGTACAAAAAACAACCTTATTTTACCACTGTCAACGACTTACCTAGATATACATAGCCAAAAACACACATGCACGCATCCACACACGCAGGTACATACATACATATATACATACATAAATGCATACATAAAAACATGCACAGAAATAACGACAACGACTATATATGTATATTTGAAAAGACAACACGAAACCGGTTATTTCTCAAAATACAATGTTTATATACCAAAAAGATTTTCTAACATTTTTCTAACATTTTTCTGACATAATTTAAATATATACTTTAACCATGTAACACAAACCTTCTGTAGTTTTTTCACTTATTATCTTATATATATATATATATATATATATATATATATATATATATATATATATATATATATATATATATATATATATATATATTGTCAAGAAAGTTCTTGCAGAATTTTTAATTTTGGTTTTAAATGATGTATTTTCAAATTAACTTTCGTTAAATTACTTTGAGTTTATATATAATTTTAAAGCCCGTTTTTCGCTCTATCTAATCGTGTTACTCTTTTTCTTTTTGAATAATTAGGCCATTTTTTCCGGAACGTTGAATACAACATGGACAAAAAGCAAATTCACACAATTTTCTTATTCCAGTTCAAGCTAGGCCGAAACATTGCTGAAACAGCTCGCGATATCAACGATGCGCTTGTCCCAGGAACCACTAATGAACGTACAGCACAATGGTGGTTCAAGAAATTACATACCGGTGACGAGAGTCTTGAAGATGATAAGCGTAGTGGTCGGCCATCGGATATTGACAACGATCAACTAAGAGCCTTAGTCGAAGCCAATCCACGCACAACTGTTCGAGAGCTTGCTTCTGAATTAGACGTAACGTATACAACAATTGCCAACCACTTGAAAGAGATTGAAAAAACAAAAATACTTGAGAAATGGGTGCCGCTCGAAATGAACGACAACCAAAAAACAAAAAAAAAACGCCGTTCTGAAGTGTCATTTTCCCTTCTTTTACGCAACAAGAACGACCCGTTTCTCCACCGGATTGTGATGAAAAGTGGATTCTTTACGACGACCGGCGACGCACAGCTCAGTGGTTGGACGCCGACGAAGATCCACAGCACTTCTCGAAGCCAAAGTTGCACCAATAGAAGGTCATGGTGACTGTTTGGTGGTCTACGGCTTGTCTCATCCATCACAGCTTTTTGGATGCAGGCGAAACCATTACCGCGGAGAAGTACTGTCAGCAAATGGATGAAATGCATAAGAAACTCCGACAACAACAGCCAACATTGGTCAATAGAAAAGACCAATTCTTCTCCACAACAATGCTCGGCCGCACGTTGCACAACTGACCCTGCAAAAGTTGAACGAATTGGGCTACGAAACTCTGCCTCATTCGCCATACTCACCAGACCTCTCGCCTACCGACTACCACTTTTTCAAGCATCTCGCCGACTTCCTGCGTGAGAAATGCTTAAAAAACCAAGACGATGCCAAACACACCTTCAACGACTTCATCGCCACCAGAATGCTACTGGCATAAATAAACTTGTTTCGCGTTGGCAAAAGTGTGTTGATTCTGATGGAGTTTATTTCGATTACTAAAGTTTTGTTTGTGCCGAGATATATTCATCTGAATTTAAAAGTTAAAAACTGCAAGAACTTTCTTGACAACCTAATATATAATAATAATAATAATAATAATAATAATAATAATAATAATAATAATAATAATAATAATAATAATAATAATGATAATAATAATAATGATAATAATAATAATAATGATACAAATGATATATGAGCATATGCATGTATCTTTTACTTGTTTCGGTATTTAGACCGTGACCATACTGGGTCACCGCCTTGAAGAACCTTAGTCAAACTTTTTTTTTAAGGGTAGTACTTATTATATCAGTCTCTTTTGCTCAACCGTTGGATTACGGTCACGTAAACACACCAAGACACAAAATACACACACTGACACATACATACATACATACATACATACATACATACATACATACATACATACGTACGTACATACATACATACATACACACACACACACATATATATATGTATATATATATATATATATATATATATATATATATATATATATATGTGTGTGTGTGTGTGTGTGTGTGTGTGTGTGTGTGTATATATATGTATGTATATGTATATATATATATATATATATATATATATATATATATATGTGTGTGTGTGTGTGTGTGTGTGTGTGTATGTATATGTATATAGATATATATAGATAGATAGTAAATCCCCAAAAAAGAAGAACAAACACAAAAAAACAACAACGCGAGGACGTGATAAAGTATTAGCAGACGCTCAAGGAAGGAAAGAAAGAGAGTTTAGCGTTTCGAGCAACGCTCTTCTTCAGAAACAGAGGCAAGTCCAATAGAAAGGAAGACAGAGGAAGAAAATCGCCAATATATATATATATATGTATAAATTAAAATTAAAACATAGGGTAAAAAATCAGATACTAATTAATATCGATTTATTACCAGGAAGCCAACACATTGAAAGAATCAGAGAGATTCAGAAAAAATATCTGAGATCTCAGGGGATTAATGTATATGTGTATATAAAGACGACCACTAAGTGGACAGTTAATGTGCTAGAAGATCACATGTAATGTGTTTACTAAGACCTAATAATTCTCAAAAGAAATTCAGCGAAATACCAAACCGTATGCGGGCAAGACACTGAAAATTACTTAAATCAAACATTATTATTCGTGGACCGGTTTCGAAATTAACATTCTCTTACCGAAAATATCTGTTTCTCTTCAGCACGAGCTGCAAGGAAATCATGTATGTAGTGGTATGTATTGCAAGAAACAGCTAGGCTTCTTTCTCCATTTTACGTAGTTCAACTTACACAAGTTAATTTGTGAAAAATAAATTAAAATTAGTTCTAATGTGTGAAAAATAACTATAAAACTAGTTCTTAAACATCAAATTGGCTATGAGGGTTCACCAGAATAAAATAGTAGTCAAAAGGGTGCGTAGATAAAAAATGGTTGAGAACCCCTAATCTATACTGTAGTTGTTGAAAAGCCCTGACCTACAAATATTATCAGTGTTTATTAGACTGTTTCAGAGCAAAGTCTTTACACTCACCCCTTTCAAATCAGGACTACACGTGAATGTGGTAAAGAGAACTGGGCTTCCATATGTTCTGACATAGCTCATAATATTTCTAGTTTCTTCATGCGTGTATCACGGACTTTCTGTAAAATTCTCTGGAAGAATGCACAGCTGACAGTTTTGCTTCCATTATCGTTCGTGCCAATTCTAAGATGAATGTGTGAATCCAGCGCAATTGTTTTGGGTTCGTTTTTATGAATAACGATTTTTCTATTCCTTGTTGGAGCACATCTCAACAGCAAGCATATGAAATAAATGTTAACATTATTGGAAGTGGTTGAAATAGTTATGATTGACCACGACCAAGTTTGCATAAAGATCTATGTATGACAGGTTTTCTTGCTCGAGTGTGTACAATTGTAAAGTGGTATCCATCTCTATCACGAACACAGATAAACTGCTATTAAAGAGTTTTATCTGAACTATATATCTCACTTACCTGCTTAATATTGTTGCAAAAAGTTTTCAGATGACATCTATGATTTAAAGTGCCCTTAGTCACTTGCAATCAAGATTTCACTTCTGGTTGATTTATTGAATCAACTACGTCATGTCATCGTTTGCCTGTATCGATTTGAAGACCACAGTAGGAGCAATTCGAGATGAGTATTTGAAACTTTGCAGAGAATTTCTATTTGATCCAAACCATCTTTGCAGTATGATATCAAGTTTTGTGATTTTTGTATAATTGCCTCAGTAACTCCCCTGTTCCAACAATGAAAAGTTGAACGAATTGTAGACATTCATATGCTTGGGACTGGAGTCATTCTGCATGATGGTAAACATGCCGTTTGGCATGAATTCCAATTCTGGTATGATGTTAAATACGAAACTTATCATCTGAAATGCTGAATTATGGGTTCTTGTTTGAACTCTCTTGTTGAAGCTAACAGCCACGTTTTCAGTTGTTCTGAAGATTCGGCCAATATATGTATGATAACCTTTCATTTGGAATAACACATTGGTAGTGATTTACGTTTTCAGTTCATTGCGCCACACTTTTGGCATACTTCTAATTTGAAACCAATTGGTACTGCACTTCTTGAAAACTAGTCCATGTTTGCTGAGTTACTGAATGTAATATTTAGCGGCTTACTAGAGTACATAGCGTTGTCTTTAGACCAGTGTTTCCAAAACTTTTCACGCCAAATTGCAATATCGCCCACCTATCGGCCAAGAAATGCTCCATCGCCCACCTGTTAAAAAAAAAAACCTGACACAACTCTCCCTAACACTAAATCCCCTAGGAGAACTTCCCCTTGTATCATTTGACACACACACTATATCGTAGACTCGTTGCCCGGTTAGTGCCGTTTGGACTAAATATGCGGTTGTTTATAAATCCCTTATTGTAGGTTTAGTTTTGCCATTAGTGTGAATAAAATTCTAACGTTAACTCTATATTATGCAGACAGATTAACTTCGGTAAGCTTGCGCTTTCTTTTATACTGCTTTTTATTTTCCCCAAATGAACCATTGATCAAAACTACCGATGCAAAAATAATTAATGATTGTATTATAAAGGAAAAGAATACAACTTTTTAATGAGAACTATGTGTCTGGTGCAATCCAACTAGTGCAGATACATTCGATTTCAAACTTGTCAACTTTAGCCGCAAGTCTCCTCGTTGTGTTACATCCAGTCCAATTCTTTTATGGAAAAGTTCCAACATGGCTAAAACCAGGTTCAACCAGGTACGAGATAGGGAAGGCAAGCAACAGTAATATCAGACGTTTCCACAGATTGGGGTAGGAATTCAATATACTCTGATGGTACCACAAATCTTCTTTGCCATTACGGCAATATCGCATTATGGCCTCATTGTAATTTTGTAATTCTATCAATTCCTCATGAACATCGTCCTCGCAATCAGCTAAATCGACCTCAAATGGATTGCTATACTAATTTGGAATATTCAGCGCAATAACATCTTGAAATCGATCCACCATGCCATCGTGCAATGATTGTAAATATTTGCGATATGTATTTAAATACTCATCAACCAATTAATCTTTCAAAGAATCAATATGAACAATAGAATAAGTACTAGGCTTACACAGAATAAGTCCTGGGGTATATTTCTTCGACTAAGACTCTTTAAAGTAGTGCCCCAGCATGGCTGGAGTCAAATGACTGGAACAAGTAAAGATAAAAGAATAAAAGAATATATGTATGTATATATATATATATATATATATATATATATATATATATATATATATATATATATATATATATATATAATGTAATATAATATAAATAATATATAAATATATGTATATATACATATATGTACGTACCTATATATATGTATATATACATGCATATATGGGTACAGGACATAAAAAAGACGTGGACAGAATGAGAAACGAGAACATAATAAACAAAAACATAGAAAACGAACTTTTTTTCGAACAACGAAAAAGCGACCAGAGAAACGAGACATGCAACATAAAGAACATTCCCTTCATCCGTTGTCCCCTGTTTTATCTATTCCGCGTTTCGAAGGTAAGGACAAGACGCGACTTCGTTAAAACAGTCCTTAAAACAGATAAGACGTGCTTTTATCTGTCTCTTCTCAAAGCTCGTTTTTCCAAGCGTTTACCACTTCACATAGTCTTGGCTTAACAGCCCCCACCGGTTGTTTTTACTGTTTTGTTATTACTGTCCTATTTTTGTTACCATTTTCACCCTCCGAAAAAAATCACAAATTTTCATTTAATTTACTTTGCAGGAAGGACTGTTTTAACGAAACGCGGAGTAGATAAAACAGGGGACAACTGATGAAGGGAATGTTCTTTATGTTGCATGACTCATTTCTCTGGTTGCTTGTCTTTTTCGGTGTTCAAAAAAGTTCTAAATAAACAGAAACACCTAATAAGATCAACACGTATCATCTTACCGTTTCTTTTGTCTCTTCATTGATTGTATTTTTTAAATCACTTTTTAAAATTTATTATATTATTATATATTTATAATATATTTGTCTGCATGTGTTCACTTTATGCGTATTTCAGTATTATGTACACCTGTCATATATTTATGTACATCATTAATATATAAATGCATGTGTACATCATTAATACATAAATATGTATGCATGTATGTCTGTCTCCAAAACTCCAAAGTTGAGTAACGTTTTCATGCTTTGATTTGTAAACTACGATAGGAATAACACTGGTCAACAAAGAATTTGTCCCAAGGAAAAGAATACCTGTATCTTACATGTTTTTGCAAGCAGAATTCAAAAATAATGTCAAATTATCTATATCACCCACAGTTTCTTTGTCGTACGATATCCCTACTCCTAGTTAAAATTTTTATGAATAGAATTAACCTAGTGAAATCATAAATCCAGCTATCTGAGCCAATGAGTCCCAAAAATATATGAAATGAAAAAATATATAAAAATACTAACACACAGAAAAAGCACAGAAAAATACTAACACAGAGAAGCACAGAAAAGTATGTAATATACTAATACAAAGAAAAATTAAAACAAAACACGCGGGAGAAAAGGATTTCGGGGTGTGAAGCATCAAGTGTGAAAAACCAGCATAGACAACAGTGAACCACAACACAGCGTGCAGTTGTCATGGTAACAAGCTGTTCATGCCTCCCCGTCTGTTGATTGGCTAAAATTACCCAAATTTCCCAACTTTAATTCCAGATAACATCAGATTCTTTAATTTACGAGATAATGTAACTGGTTGATAATCAAAATTCAGAGTTGCATCGTTACACTAAAATTGAAGGCAATCTGTGCAAAATTAAGTGGGGCTCATTTTGCGAATGAGAAAGACTAGATCCATATGTATATATATATATATATATATATATATATATATATATATATATATATATATATATATATATATATATATATACACATACACACACGCACAAACACACAAACGCACATATACGAGATGTATGAATGCCTGTATATGGGTGTACGCGTGTGTATGAGTGCGTGTGGATGCGCGTGCGTTAGTGCGTGCTACATACGCCTAAATGAGCGAACGCATCTAGGGCGCGAGTATGTGTGTGTGTGTACATAAGTATGTACATTCTTGCAGGTGTTGCTTGTGTTAAGAAAGAGAGAAATTTTTTTCCCTAATACTTAAAATGTTCGGTGTTGGAGTTATGACTTTTAATTTTTCTATAATATTGGGATTGCATAAGAGTAACTAGGTTTGATGCCCCCTCTCGAATTCTTTTCCCCGTAACTCTTTTTAAAATGTACATTTTAAATGTAATTTTGAAGAAATATGTTTCCGAGTATGTAAGTTACGATGTATCCATAAATTTAGGAAAAAATAATACAGTTACAAAAGTTGGTGGTAAGAAATTCGAGTTGGTGGGGATGATCCGAAACTGGTCCCCGTTTTTCCAAATTTTTATCCACACAATCGTGATATACAACTGCAAATATGCATCTCTGAAAATTTTCATTAAACAGTATGCATTTTGAGAGAGCAATAAAGAAAAATTTGGGAGATGAGAGAATGATCCGAAATTCCACCCCAAATAATTTTCTTTTAAATTTCATCAAATCAATCGTAATCTACATCCTGAAAGCATATCTCTGCAAATTTCGTTAGAAATATGCATTTTTTCAGAAAGTAATCAGAAATGCAGTCATGTGAGTAGGCGCCTTTCACTTTGTTTTCTGCATGTGTGTATGTTTGTTTGTATATATGTACACACACACACACACACACATACACACACACACACACACACACACACACACACACACACACACACACACACACACACACACACACACACACACACACACACACACACACATACACACACATACACACACATAAATAGATATATAGATTGATAGATAGATAGACACAAACATATACACATATAATCAATAAATGCATGCATATATCATTATATACATGTGTATAAATGTATGTATGTATATATGTATGTATGTAGGTATGTATGTATATTAGGTTGTCCGGAAAGTTCTGAGCGATTTTCATAATACAAAATGGGATATAAATAATTGACATTTCAATAAATTTTATTCAATGAAATAATTTCCATTATTATTAATGACCTTTACCCATCTATCAAGCAATTTAAATATTCCATTAGCATAAAAAAAAGTTATCTAGATGTATTTTGACTCCATCCAAATCGTTAAATGTTTTTCCTGGCAATGAGTTCTGTAGAGACAAAAACAAGAGGTAGTCGGATGGCGTAATATCAGGAGAATATGGTTGATGGGGTAAGAGGTCCCAGCCAAGTTCATGTATCTTTGTCCGGGTAGCCAAAGACACATGTAGTTGGGCATTGCCTTGTTGGAACACTATTCCTTTCTTGGTGTCAATCTCCGGCCTCAGTTCTTTGATTTTTGGTTCAAAATGTCCAGCTGACGAGAGTACACATCAGAATTAATGGTCTTGTTTTGTGGGAGAAGCTCTTAATCCCACCAAATACAAAGCATAGCTATTTTGGCATGGATATTCGTCTTTGGTTGCTGTCTTGAGGGATCCTTACGCAAACTCCAGGATCTTTTTCACACTCCATTTTCGCACACAATCTATATTTCATCTCCAGTCACAAGTTGTTTCAAAAAAGGCATGTTTTTATTCCATTTCAAAAGCATATCACAAACGGAATACCGGTACAAGGAATTCCTTTCCGAGAGTTTATGAGGTACCATACAGTATAGCTAGAAATGTATCCTAGAATCACTATCCAACGAAAACGACAATGGTTAGCACTCAATGAAAAAGAAGAATCCTTCTTCGTATCAGGGCTACATCCAAAACGTTATGCCGTGTTTTTGGTGGAATATTAAGGGCGTCGTCTATCATGAAGTGTTAAACCAAAACAAAACGGTTAATATGAAGTACTGTCGTCAATTGGAAGCATCGCACAAAAATTTGCACCATCATTTGACATCATTGGTCAGTCGTAAAGGGATGTTGGGCTTAAAATATAATGCAAAAACCACATATTACGCAAGTCACTCAGGAAAAGATTATAGCACAAAATATGGAAGTTTTGCCTTATTCTCCTAACTTTCGTGATCTTGTTCTATCTATCATCTTTTCAGATCATTACAACATTATTTAGAGGAAAAACAGTTTATCAATTTTGAAGAGGTTAAAGATGATGCTGGGTGTTTCTTTACTTCGAAACATGAAAAACTTTACGCATTAAGTATCATCAATTTGCTTCATATGGGATTATGTTATCAATAATGATGGAGGACCTGTTATCTTGATTAAATATATCAATTATGACCAAAAGAAACATTTGTTTGCTTTCTTATCTTGAAATATGACACGACTTTCTTTTCAATCAAGTAGCAAAGGTTTGAAGGAAAGCTTCTTGTTTTGTTCAACATCCTACAACCTACTACTACTACTACTACTACTACTACTACTACTACTACTACTACTACTACTACTACTACTACTACTACAAGAAAACTAAATATTTGCAGTTTCATACTCTTGAACATGAGGGTTAAAAAAAAACAAAAAAAAACATGGAAACTAAAGAACTCAGAACGAACCCCGAACTATAGGATCTTGGCACTTCCTACTTGATGTCCATTCTGGTCTATTAATATTTATTGTGGGAAACTAACATGCCAATAACAATTACAATACAATATTACTTTTGTAGTTTTTTTCTATTTCTAATTCAGCTACCGACTCTTACTGGATTTAGTCAAAGCCATTTGACGGCTGTGCATTGGAAATGAAGACAAAACATAAAAGTTTCGGCGGGATTTTGCATTAGGCTTATATTTAAATTAGAGCTTATGAAGATCTAATTCAGATGTATTTTTTACTGAACGAAACCACCGCATCAGTGTTTGAAATTGGGATTCACTTTCTATGAATAAGCAATTAAGCGAATGCACATTGAGGATTTATGTTTAGCATACAAATAGAAATCTGCCGTTTGCTATGAATACGTAAATTTTACCATATTAGATAGACCGTAAGAGAAGGCGAATGCAAGATTGAGAATTATTGGACAAATACATATATAATTTTCATTGGTATGTTTGGTTATTTTGAGCGGCTGTTTTACAAAGATAATTATGAACTGATAACTATGAACTTTGATTTATTGATTAAGTGTACAGTCAGGTGTATTTAGTGATGAAGAAACTCTCAAACTCTCTGAAGTTACTGTTTGATTGAAACGTCACTGAACAGTTAGTCTCAACAAAGAGTCATTATGAAAGATTTGGTGGAGCTTAAATCTCTCAAACTGATGAACAAGGGAGAATTGAAATCCATACTGCAAGTTCAGAACAGTCCTCAATAATACACTTCTCTCGTTTTTAACAGTCAGGAAATCCTAGCAGTGAAGTGGAAGTAGTTATTTTGTTGTTGTTTTGACTCACGTTTGCCTTGATCGAGCAGATCTATGAACAAGTCAGTTCCAAATGTGGCCATTAATATGTATTTTATATCGCGGACTACATTGTCCAGTGTATCCTGTTCTTTTCTGCAGATAGTAGTATGTTATTTAAATGATATTTGGCTGCTGTTTCCAACAGATCGAGTGATTACGTAGTGACTCCCTAATTAGTTCGGAATGGGACTAGTCGTAAGTATTGCGGTTAGCTACTTCTGTCGGTTACAAATAACGAGAGTTTGCACTTATTTGTCCACAGCGAGAAATTTTCTTCATAACAAAATACAGTGATTGGCTTTCTTACGGGTTCGAACATGCCTCTAGCATATTTGAACGGGTAATAAGTTTATATTTAGGTACATAACTGATTAGCGCTTTTATTTCTTACACACACACACACACACACACACACACACACACACACACACACACACACACACACACACAAATATTTAAATACATAAATATGCATGCATGTATGTCTAAAAAGCCATGAGTTAGAAAAAACGGTTGCTCATATATTAGTTAACTGAGTCGGTATACATATTATTAATGAAATATAATACTATATTCTGACCAGAAACTTCACCCATCGGTTTCATATAAGAAGTGAGAAAACTCCGGCAGTCATCAGAAATGGCCGAAAAGAAAAGTATGGAGGTGGACAAAGAATCCAAGCCATATTTTCCTTTGGGGTTTTCTGGTGATTGCCAGAGTTACCTGAAATCCTGTATGAAACCGATTTGTCCTTGTGGTGATGTCCCCCCCCCACCACCATCTATGCCCCGGTGTCAAATAAAAGAGGTTATCATTGTCATCGTTATGATTATTAGTATTTTTATAATTACTACTATTAGTAATGATGATGGTTAACAACAACAACAACAACAATAATGATTTCAAATTTTGGCTTAAGGTCAGCATTTACGGGGAAGGATTTACGGGGAAGGATTTTTTCTCCTTGCTTAGCGTGAACAGCATTTTATCAGCTCCTTCCAAATTATCATTTTTATAAGAAAGAATATTGTCATGATAGCAGAAATTAGACTGGTGACTGAAAATGATGAAATACTGTATCTAAGATCAAAGATGGGGACAGAAGAATCGATGATCGCAGTGCATAAGAGATGGTGTTCAAAATTAACGATAACAGTAATCTGTTTTTATTAAAATATGTAACGTTGGAATTTTAAAGATGTTTATTATCATTTTAGAGGTTTGGTTGCATATATAAACTTAGATAACTTAGATATGTTTCGACCAAAGATTGGTCCAGGCCATGTCTAACTTAATAGCACCACCTGATAGGATTATCTAAATACTTTTTACAGTCAAGTTTTGTCTATGGTCCATTCATGTAGTGAGTCTTTGTTGAGTGAGTTGTATCCAGGTATGGGTGGTTTATCTAGTATTCCTTGAAGAAATCTGCCCAGACTCTGTTTAAAGTTGATGGGATCCTTTTCCTCTTTAATCAGTTTTGGGACAATGTTAAACAGGGCAGGGTCTGTTGAGGAAAAGAAATTATGCCGCAATGAACCTATATGTTGTGATCCTGAATTGGGCAGGACACGTATGGCTCGTGGTCCCAGCCTTGGATGAACCTTGAAACTAATGTTCAGGTCGTTTGGGCAATGCTGGCGGTATATTTTCCACATCGTACAAATGATGTACCGCTCGCGGCGGCGATACGATGATTAAATGTAAGGTATAACTCTTTATTGATTTAACCTGGAGGAAGAGGCTGTATCCATACTTTTCTCTGGCTTTTCGGACGCGGGTATGAAAGTGAATATAACATTGGGTGTATATTTTAAACGGATGTGATAGAAGCTACAGCTCAATAGGTCATATCAGAATTCATGCATAAATAAACTGATATTTTCCAAGCTATCTCATATTGTTTATTTTGTAGCCTTTCTTCAATAAAATGTTCATATTTGAAAGAAATATTTCCGTCATTGAATAGAACATATGATTTGACAAACTGGTCTTTGATTTTTAAAATATGTGAAGGGCAAGATATAGAGCTTTAAAAGGACAATTAATGCATTTGACATTTCAGGTAACATCAGTTTAGATAAGCAAACATTGACCTACTTTACCATATTATTGTTAGATCAGAACGAGTCCTTTCTTTTCTACTCTAGGCACATAGCCCGAAGCTTTTGGAGACGGGGCCAGTCGATTAGATTGATCCCAGTACGCAGCTGGTATTTAATTTATCGATCCCGAAAGGATGAATGGCAAAATCGACCTTGGGGGAATTTTGAATTCAGAACGTAAAGACAGACGAAATACCGCGAAGCATTTCCCCTAGCATGCTAACGATTCCGCCAGCTCGCCGCCTTAATATAATCCTTTCCACTATAGGGACAATTTGGGGAAGAGGGCTAGTCGACTACATCGACCCCAGTGCATCACTGGTACTTAATTTATCGATTCCGAAAGGATGAAAGGCAGTCGACCCCGGCGGAATTTGAACACAGAACGTAGCGGCAGACGAAATACCTATTTCGTTATTGCCCACAAGGGGCTAAACATAGAGGGAACAAACAAGAACAGACGAACGGATTAAGTCGATTACATCGACCCCAGTGCGTAACTGGTACTTAATTTATCGACCCCGAAAGGATGAAAGGCAAACTCGACCTCGGCGGAATTTGAACTCAGAACGTAGCGGCAGACGAAATACCGCTAAGCATTTTGTCCGGCGCGCAAACGATTCTGCCAGCTCGTCGCCTTAAGAATAAGTCCATTCTGTGAAATTATCGCCTTCATTGACCTCAGTTTTTACAAGTCTTCCTCCCACACTAACGATGCTTGTAAAAGTATCATAACTTGACCGTATCTCTGACCAACACATAGACACTTTTCAAACACAGTTGAAGATTTTTCTCATTTCTGAAAGCAGACTTTCGAACACCAACTGGTCAAGATCAGCTATCTCACATTTAAATATTACAAAGCACTACCATCTCCCTAAACTCGTCACATTTCGAGACAGTTGACTGGTGTAGGTATATCCATTCACATCCCAGACACAACTAAAGACCTTAACTTCGAATTCCCCAAATGGTTCGCAGAAACTGTATTACAACTGTATTATTAAGGCGGCGAGCTGGCAGAAACGTTAGCACGCCGGGCGAAATGCTTAGCGGTATTTCGTCTGCCGTTACGTTCTCAGTTCAAATTCCGACGAGTTCGACTTTGCTTTTCATCCTTTCGGGGTCGATTAAATAAGTACCAGTTACGCACTGGGGTCGATATAATCGACTTAATCCGTTTGTCTGTCCTTGTTTGTCCCCTCTATGTTTAGCCCCTTGTGGGCAATAAAGAAAGAAGAAACTGTATTACAACAATACATGAAAACACAATATTATAATTGAAAAATCTCACCAACTTCACTCATCGACAAAACGTTTAAAAAGAATATTATTCGGAATGCAGTAGATACTTATGTGCATTGCACAGCCTGGCAGTTCTCCGCTTCCGAAATTTCTGCCGGTCCTTTTAGTGTCTTATGAAGATGATTTTATAAAAACAAATTTTCAGAAATCGCCAACTCATAAATCCTCAACAAAGTAGTTCCAATAGTATTGAAAAAGACTCTCACATTTGCGGTCTGTTTGTATTCAACTTCAACCTGTATACAACTGGCAATATCCATTCAAAAATTTCCTTCACTACTAAATCAGGAGGAGCAACGAAGATTCTAGATGTTAGAGGAGGCACATCTTCATGTTATCTGGCACATACTCTTCTCCGGACTTCACCCGAAGGGAAAATATCAGAAGCAACATCTGTTCTTGATGTCTTTATCTCTCTTTCAGTCTTTCAGCCTTTCTCACTTTCTCTTCTATCCCTGTATCTCCTCCAAAGTGGATTTATGTTCGGCTGTGTTGTTTTCATAGTTCTGTTTGGCTTTTTTTTCACGACCCTATACCTCCATTCAAGCTCCCACCTTTTAATTGTCTGAACACAATCGCCAATATACGCGCGCACACGTAGGCGTGCGAACACACAAGCACACACTCTTTCACACACATACGGTTGCACACACACTACGGATGAAACAAGAATTAAAACAACGAAAGAAAATAAAAATAAAAAAACAAGTAATTAAGTATAAGATCAGAGCAAATGATTATGATGGGTTGATAAAATAATTTTAAACATTGAATTGTAATACCATGTCTGTTGGCAAGGAAATTTTACATGGATGCAATATGAAAGGCAAGAAATATAAAAGAAGAGGGCAAAAACATAGAAAGAAAGATAGGAAAAAAGAAAAAAGAGAGAGGAAAAAGAAAGAAAGAAAGAAAGAAAGTAGGAAGGATAGAAAGAATGAAAGAGAGAAAGAAGGAACCGGTCAGAAGGAAGGAAGGAAGGTGGAAATCATTCGGTGTTGGATGGGAAACAAGTGTGAGAATCGAATTTCCAGGATATAAAGAGAAAAACGACAAAAACATTTAATTGATGTCACGCGATTAAACAGCTCCATTGTTCAGTAAAACTCTGTGAAAGTGCTCGACTGGAATTATACAAGATTCAAGAGTTTATCCGTTCTAATTTTACAGCATCTCTGCGATAGGTGTTTTTTTTTTCAAATCTATCTATCTATCTATCTATCTATCTATCTATCTATCTATCTATCTATCTATCTATCTATTTATCCTTCTCTGTTTCTCTCTCTCTCACACACGCACAGAAACACAGACCTACACACACGCACGGACGCACGCACGCGCGCGCACGCACACACACACACACACATACAC
>NC_142929.1:27394312-27401812 GCF_046866305.1 Octopus bimaculoides | reverse complement strand
CGATACATGTGCAATAGTGCTCACTTGTCTTGTTACTAAATTCCTGGCAATTTCACTCTTTTCACATAAAATATGTGACTGGCACGTTGACTGCAAAGTGCAGTCGTTGTAACTGTGACATTAAACGGTTGAGGGTAACTATTTGTTTATTTTGAACAGCACAAGTTTTTCTCTTTATTGCCTTTGCCTTGAGGAAGTGGAATTAATCCTACATTAGTAATGCACTTTCTCCGACAAACCACCTAGATGCTGTACTTTACTTTTTCCATCAATAGCTTTACACCGCATTCTTGACACAGTCAAGGATATCTGTGCAGCTGAAACCGATCTTCTTTTGAGACGACCACACTCTACACACTTTACTTGCAAGCACTACGATAAACAACGGAAGTGAGCGAGGACGTTATAACTTAGTATGCATGTGCTATAGAGTTCAAGGTCAATCTTGGACAAGTGGCTTTACAATGCATATTTTAGCTCTGTTCCCATAACAACAGTTCCGATACTTTTTGATCAGACCTTGTATATGTCTTCCTTGCTTAGTTAATATTGGTTTCAAATGTTTGTACAAGACCAGCAAGTTCTGGGGAAAGGGCAAGTCGAATACATCGACCCAGTGCTCAATTGGTACTTATTTTATTGACTCTGAAAGGCACTCAACTGGTACTTATTTTATTGATCCTGAAAGGCGAAGTCGACCTCAGCGGAGTTTGAACTTAGAAAGTAAAGACGGACGAAATGCCGTTTAACTTTTGCCCGGCGTGTTAACGATTCTGCCAGCTCACCACCCTTGTACTTTGTTAATGCTGTGTAGTGTTGTAGAAAGGTATTTATTGTGAGCCAAATAACTAAGGTGGCAACCAAGAAATTGTGTCTACTTCGGTGGTTGTTCTGTCTGCCAACAGATAGTGTGTGACATAGTTTGTGTTTATATCTATTTTATCGGGCTCACTGAAATGAAAGATAAAGTCGACATCAGTAGGATTTGAAATCAGAACTTACAGAAACATAGCTAAATGCATTTTTGTTCATCACTCTTACGATTTTGCCCAACCACTAGCATACATATATTAACTTACAAAGTGTATCAGGCTTCGTTAACATAATAGTAAATTTGACAATTTATTGAAAGTTTTGTACACTGGGCATCTCTATTGAATAAATGTGTTGTGCGCATCATTTAACTTTTCTTTTGTGAAAGCAGAATTTATTAAGCAAGTTGTGCACAGAAGATAATTATATATAACTAGCAGAGATGCCCGGCATTGCTCGGGGTTAAGATGAAATAGGTTATTATTGTTTTACTTATTTCGGTCGTGTGGCTGCGGCCATGCTGGAGCATCACTTTTAGTCGAAGAAATGGACCCCAGGATTTATTCTTTGTAAGCCTAATGTTATTCTATCGGTGTGTTTTGCCAAACGGCTCAGTTACGGGGACGTAAACACAGCAACATCGGTTGTCAAGCGATGGCCGGGGTACAAACACAGACACACACACACATGTATATAATAATATAAATAATATATATATGCATATATACATACATACATGTACATACTTACATATACATGTATATACAGATGCATATATGGGTGCAGGACGTCAAAAAAAAAAAAACGTAAACAACATGAAAAGCAAGAACATGAAATACGAAAACATGGAAAACGAACCTGGTGAATTCCTCAGCTGAATTGAAGAACAGGGTATTGCCAGAGTTAAGTAATAATTATAATTCACATAAATGGCTGTGTGAAAGGGCAATTCTTCCTCCAAAAAAATGAGACAGTAGAAGGATTAACCATGAATTAATGAATAAGATTCCAACAGTCATTAAGAAGTACAAATCAGATGATTCAGTCCTTGATGAAAATCAAGCTGTCAATTGCCCAATAAAGTTCCTTAATTCTTTTGAGTCACCTGGAATTCCTCCACATAAACGTTTTCTGAGAGGAGGAGCGCCAATAATTCTTCTAAGACATTTAAATCCTCCTAAATTATGCAATGGGACAAGGTTGATTGTGAAGACATTATCACCTAATGTGACAGAAGCTGCTATCACCACTGGGTGTGCCTCTGGGGAAGAGGCCTTCATTCCAAGAATTCCGATCAAACCAACAGACATGCCATTTGAGTTCAAACAAACACAATTCCCAGTGCGTCTTTGCTTTGCAATGTCTATTAATAAAGCTCAAGGTCAGTCTTTGAAATCTGCTGGCTTGATTTTCACATGGTCAACTTTATATTGGTTGCTCCAGTGTAGGTAGTTTGCAAGACTTATTTGTCTATGCTACAAACTAGAAAACAAAGAATGTTGTTTACACAGAAGCTCTTTCATTAAAGTGGTAAATTTTGTATCTTCCTTTACTATTATTATTATTATTATTATTATTATTATTATTATTATTATTATTATTATTATTATTATTATTATTATTCAGTAGTTTTATTTTTATAACGTGCTTTCACTTCACTACCGAGCGCAGCTCTGTGTGCCTTGGGTATGTGCTGTGGTTTGCTGTGATGCTCTTATGGTTACTGTATTGAAAGTGTTTTGCGTAGGATTGTGCAGTGCCCAGTAGTGCAATTTTCTGTATGTTATATATATTTGTAAGTCCTGGTGTTTTTGTTATGTATTTGTCTGAATATTTTTTTATTATACCTAAGGCACCTACTATGATAGGAATTGTTTCTGTTTTTAGATTCCACATTCGAGTTACCTCTATTTCCAGGTCTTTGTATTTTGAAAGTTTCTCCATTTCTTTTAGGGAAACTTTGTCATCTGCTGGTATTCATACATCAATTAGAAAGCATTTTTCTTCTTCATGATCTTTGACAACTATATCTGGTCTATTTGCCTTAATTTCTCTATCTGTGTGTATTGGCATATCCCAGAGTATGGTTGCTTTCTCGTTTTCTGTGACCTTTTCTGGCGTGTGTTTATACCATCCTTTTTCTGTTGTTATTCCATAGTGTTGGCATAACTTCCAGTGTATATAGGTCCCAGCTCTGTCGTGTCTGTGAATATATTCCTTCTTAGCCAGGACTGGGCAGCCAGAGATAATATGATTTATTGTTTCTTGTCCAACTCCACATATTCTGCAGTTACTTGTTATGTTTCTTTTCATTATATGCTTTTGGTAATTTCTGGTGGTGAGGCTTTGATCTTGTGCAGCAATTAAAAAATCCTTCAGTCTCTGCTTTGAGTCCTGAGCTTCTCAACCATTGCTGGGATTTTTCTCTGTCTATTTCTTTTGCATTTAGTTTAGCCCAGTATTTACCATGTAGGGGCTTTTCTTGCCATCGTTTTATCATGGTCCGTTGCTGTTCTAGTTTTAGTTTGGATTTCATTTGTTTTATAGATTTTGTTGTTTCTTCTTCCCCTTCTTCCTCCCCCTCCTCTTCTTCGTATTTATTAGGTAGTATGATTTATTGTTTGTATTTGTCAGCTTCCTTAAATACTGAAAACAGTTTTTTTGTTTTGCTCGTGTTTTGTGGCTATTTGTATTAGTTTTCCTTGCTTCTGAAGTAGGTATTTTGCAGTCTTATGGTGGTTATTTTATAATAGTTTTCCAGCTGTATAAGACCCCTACCACCTTCTGTACGTTGTATATATATAGCCTTTCTATGTCAGATTTTGGGTGGTGCATCCTAGATCCTGTCATTATTTTTCTTGTTTTCCTGTCTATTTTAGATAGTTCGTTTAGTGTCCAGTTAAGGATATTGTAGCTGTAACTTATAACTGGGACGGCTATAAGTGTTAATACCTATTATCTTGTTTTTAGCATTGAGCTCTGTTTTTAGTATTGATCTAACTCGTCTATAGTATTCTTTCTTTATTTTCTCTTTCATTTGTGTGTGTTGTATCCTTTCTAGTTCATTGATTCCTAAATATTTGTATGGCTGGCTTTCGTCTAATTCTCTTATTTCATTGGCCTTATCTAGTGTGATGTTGCTACTCTTAACTAGTTTTCCTCTTTTCAATGTTGCTTTGGCACATTTTTCTAATTCGAATTTCATATCTATTTCCTTGGCAAATCCATGTACTGTCTGTAGTAGTGTTTCCAGCTCTTTATCATTTCTAGCGTATAATTTTAGGTCATCCATATATAAAAAATGGCTGACTGTTTTGCCGTAACATTTGTATCGCACCCAGTTCTATTTAGCAATTCAGTTGTTGTTGTTGTTGTTGTTGTTGTTGTTGTTGTTGTTATTATTTATTATTATTATTATTATTATTATTATTATTATTATTATTATTATTATTATTATTATTATTATTCAGTAGTTTTATTTTTATAACGTGCTTTCACTTCACTACCGAGCGCAGCTCTGTGCGCCTTGGGTATGTGCTGTGGTTTGCTGTGGTGCTCTTATGTTTACTGTATTGAAAGTGTTTTGCGTAGAATGTGTGCAGTGCCCAGTAGTGCAATTTTCTGTATGTTATATATATTTGTAAGTCCTGGTGTTTTTGTTATGTATTTGTCTGAATATTTTTTTATTATACCTAAGGCACCTACTATGATAGGAATTGTTTCTGTTTTTAGATTCCACATTCGAGTTATCTCTATTTCCAGGTCTTTGTATTTTGAAAGTTTTTCCATTTCTTTTAGAGAAACGTTGTCATCTGCTGGTATTGAAACATCAATTAGAAGGCATTTTTTTCCTTCATGATCTTTGACAACTATATCTGGTCTATTTGCCTTAATTTCTCTATCTGTGTGTATTGGCATATCCCAGAGTATGGTTGCTTTCTCGTTTTCTGTGACCTTTTCTGGCGTGTGTTTATACCATCTTTTTTCTGTTGCTATTCCATAATGTTGGCATAGCTTCCAGTGTATATAGGTCCCAGCTCTGTCGTGTCTGTGAATATATTCCTTCTTAGCCAGGACTGGGCAGCCAGAGATAATATGATTTATTGTTTCTTGTCGATCTCCACATATTCTACAGTTACTTGTTATATTTCTTTTCATTATGTGTTTTTGGTAATTTCTGGTGGGGAGGCTTTGGTCTTGTGCAGCAATTAAAAATCCTTCAGTCTCTGCTTTGAGTCCTGAGCTTCTCAGCCATTGCTGGGATTTTTCTCTGTCTATTTCTTTCGCATTTAGTTTAGCCCAGTATTTACCATGTAGGGGCTTTTCTTGCCATCGTTTTATCATGGTCCGTTGCTGTTCTAGTTTTAGTTTGGATTTAATTTGTTTTATAGCTTTTGTTGTTTCTTCTTCTTCTTCTTCGTATTTGTTAGGTAGATTGATTTCTTGTTTGTATTTGTCAGCTTCCTTAAATACTGAAAACAGTTTTTTGTTTTGCTCGTGTTTTGTGGCTATTATTATTATTATTATTATTATTATTACTATTATTATTATTATTATTATTTATTATTATTATTTATTATTATTATTATTTATTATTATTATTTATTATTTATTATTTATTATTCATCATTATTATTTATTATTTATTATTTATTATTTATTCATCATCATCATCATCATCATCAACAATCAATCATCATCATCAATCAATCATCATCATCATCAACCATCATCATCATCATCATCATCAATCATCATCATCATCAATCATCATCATCAATCATCATCAATCATCATCATCAATCATCATCATCAATCATCATCATCAATCATCATCATCAATCATCATCATCATCATCATCACCATCATCACCATCATCATCAATCATCAATCATCATCAATCATCGTCATCAATCATCATCAATCATCATCGATCATCATCAATCACCATCAATCACCACCAATCACCATCAATCACCATCAATCACCATCAATCATCATCATCATCATCATCGTCATCCTCCTCCTCCTCCTCCTCTCAACACATGGCTATGATGCACTCCCACAAATTTTGCTCATGATCAGAGATGCACATATCGTTAGCCACCAAGGACATGCTCAACTGGTTAAGGTCAAACAACTGACAAGCAAATCTGTGGTATTAAGCAGAATATTTGCTGTAGCCCATCTTTTATACCAAGACAAAACAATGTACATGATAACACTTCCAATCAATTAAGATCAGAAGCCATGAGAGCCACTGCTTGGTACTGCATCCGGGCATTTATTATTATTATTATTATTATTATTATTATTATTATTATTATTATTATTACCCCCACCTTAGCGAAGGCGGATGTTTGTTTGTCCGTGGACAATATATCTCAAGAACCGCTGGATTGATTCGGATGAAACTTTCAGGGATGTCTGGCCTCATGACTGACACGAACTGGTTAGATTTTGGGATCGATTCAGTATCGGACAAGCATTCTGGATTATTTATCCGGTTTCTTAACTTAATTTTTGAGAGCGGTCGGGTTCATTTTTAGTATTCTCGTTTGTGAGAGCAGTCGAATTTATTTCAAATATTCTCATTTTAAAAATCATCTCCGGTTAATCGTTGAGAGAACGTTGGTGTTGCTTTGGTGGAGGTTTGCACTCTCTGAGTGCTCTTGTTATTATTATTATTATTATCATTATTATTATTATTATTATTATTATTATTATTATTATTATTATTATTATTATTATTATTATTATTATTATTCCAATCTATTACCAGGGTTGATTATCGAATCAATTTATTATCAGTCCTGCTACTCCAGGAATATTTATAATGATGATAAATTATTATTCTTTAAACAAATTACCACAAGCGTATCACACAACGCTTGATTGACGGTACTGTTTGTGTTTGAGTCACAATCTAAATAAAATATCAACAAACTTGATGTCAGACATGGAAATTTTCATTTCAATTCAAATCACTATCCAAACAAAAATAGCGAACAAATCTCTTTATTAATTCATTCAGAAGTAATTATCACATTCTTTATTCGATGTGCAAACAAACGTCGACACATATAACCAGCGAAGTAAAACGTTTAAACCATAAGAATGGCTGCATATAACGACAAATTACGTGAACGTTCTTAGTGATTCGTTGGCCTAGGGCTATGATTCTCTGGTGCTTTGTGCTCATTTTCTTTCAAACGCGAATATTATGTTGGAGCGGTTCTAATTGTAACTTTAGACAACATTAGTATTTACAGCACTAGAAGCTACAAATTAATTTTAATGCCGTCGATAGAAACATCATTGAAGATTCGATTAGTCAGATAATATCGACATCTTTTAATATTCCAAATGTACAAGTTAAGAAGCTATCTCTGTCAATATAAACTTTTACAACTTAATTTTAGTATAATTTCTAATTACAAAATTGATTTCCGATATTCTTAAAATTGAAATATTTCATCTTACTAAAACATTGACCATCAAGTCAACACATTTGGTAGGGTTGATCCGCACTTGGTAAGTCTTGAACTGCTCGAACAGCTGACGTAGATAATGGAGATGTTCCTCAGGTGAGGCGCTAGCTATCAAGATGTCGTCGATGTACGCATAGACGAAGTCTAAGTCTCGGATGACTTCGTCTATGAACCTTTGAAATGTGCTGGCTGAAT
>NC_142929.1:27345228-27382728 GCF_046866305.1 Octopus bimaculoides | reverse complement strand
GCACCTACCGAGGAAAACATTGATCGTATTCACCACATAGTGATGGATGAAGGACAATTGACTATAAATCAAATAGCCAATGCTATTAGCATATCCTGCGAAGGTTGTTTCATCCTCAGATTTTGGGGATGCAAAAGGCATTGTTTATTGACTATCTTCAGAAGGGCCACACCATCAATGGAGAATACCATGTCAACTTGCTGAAGCAGTTACAAAAGAGGATCAAGACCAAATGCTCAGGAAAACTAATGAAAGGAATTTTGATTCATCACGACAGTGCTCCAGCACACAAATCTTTGGTTTCAATGGCTCTGGCCTCATCTGATTATCATGTTTCCCAACACGAAAAAACACTTGGCTGGGAACCAGTATGGCTGTGATGAGGACGTTATATCTGCTGTTGATGACTTTTTTTTTTCTTATCAACAGGAACGAAACTTCTTCACCAATAGGATCCAAGCAATGCAACACCAATGGAAAAAGTAAGCTGCAAAGGGGACTATGTTTAAAAATAAACCTCATTTGGTCACATTCCATGAGAGTATTTTGGTCAGCCTACGAACTTTTTAGCACACCCTCATTCAGGTTGCATCACTTGAACTTTTTTTTTGTATTTTGTGTTGTATAATTTAGTTTATTATTTGTTTTTGTGCTTCTTACTATATTTTATCAACTTTGATTTTATTAACATAATGGTCCCCTGTAGCTGTTTCATTTCAGTTACATTGCTTATAACTTTGAACATGTATAAACACTGAAGCATCTGATTTTTCCTCTCATATTCTTGTGAAATTAACCAAGGAACACATATAGTTGTAAGAACCAACTGTTGAGTAAATGTTCAAATTCACAGACATATTCCATGTAAAAGTGAAAGAAATATTGGTAAAAGAAAATAGTGTAGTGAAAAAAAAATCAAAACCTGTCAGCTGATATTTTTAATACTGATTTTTGTTTTAACACTTGATAAATGAATTATCAGTAATATACTATAAAGGATGAAAAGCTCTTCAGAGTGTTTAAAGACCAGTCTTTAGTTCTCATTTCATGTAATAAATTAGATGAGATTCATGATATTCATGAGAGTCTCAAAAGTATAAGCAAGCATAGATATGAAATTTTGTGTTAAATAAACAGGAGACAAATCTAAAAGAAAAGATTGGAAAATATTGATGTAGGTTACTATTTTCCTGAAAATTATTTTCTATTAAATTTTAAAAAATAAATAAAATTTGCTTTGTATCTTGTACAAAATAACATTACTAATGTTCAAAAGAAAATATTGCATCATTGTCTTTCTTTTGTTTCTACAAAAAAAAAAAAATGTGTGTATATAAAATAAAACTGAGATTACATTTTTCATCTAAACATTTACTTTGAAAAGAAATGAACAAGAACAATAAAATAACTTGGATTTTTCTTTTTATTTACCCATATAATGGGATATACTTTCAATAAACAAATTCCATTAGGATTATTAGCAATAAGTAACAGTATCAACAAAGACACAGCTATTTATTTATACCGATAGCCAGAAGAGTCAACCTCAATTCATTCTCAAAGACAATTCTTTGTGTATCATGAGAGTGTCAACAAAAACAACCTATGCAATGTTTCTGTAGAAAACATCAGTAGACATAGGCATGAGAAATACAGACCATCTTTAACAAAAGCCAAAAACTCCAGAACAATGTATAGCAGTGGTAGTGTGAATACTAAATGGTCAAAGCATTCTTCCTACAAAATGCAGATGGAACATTGTGTAGCGTCAGGATGATTTTTAAATCAAATATTTTACAATTCTACCCAGTGTCAGTGTTAAGAATTATGTTAATAAGGTATGGGGTAAAAAAGATGGCTAAAGTTAAGAAATTACAATGGTGCACACCTCTTCTGTTATTTTCTAGAGTGGAGTTAATTGGCTTTCAACTTCTGGTGAAGACTGACAAATAGTGTCGGCCTAAGCCAGGGCTCTCCAATCTGTGACTCGGGAGCAATATGTTGGCCGTGAAGGAGGTCTTGTACGACCCTTGGGTTCTCTTGCTATTTGCATTCCTACCATGTTTTGAAAATGAGGACCACAGTAAATGAAATAAATCCCATACACAGATGGAAAGAATTGTTAAATGACACTGACACTAATCAGTTATAGCAGCCCACGAGTAATAAAAGATGAAAATGACAATCATACGTAGATGCTACTTATTTCTGAAGATATTTGCTACCCTGTGTGTTTTCTTCTATATGTGTTTTTCTTTATTTTTCAAAATTAATTGTTTTGTTGCTGGGCTTTCTTTGGGGGCTGCTCTTCTTCAGTCATAAACGTATCATCAATTGGTTGCTGCAACTTACTCCGTTCTTTATCTTTTGCCAATTTTTCCATCATTTTTTCTTCTTCCTCCAAGAAGCTTTCCTTTTTGAGAAGATCAAGGACCTCTGTCACTTGTGATGGATTCAGTTTCAAATTGTCTCGGGTTAAATGCTCAATTGTCTGTGAAAAATAACAAAAAATTTTAGTCAACCTTTGTCAAACTGTAAAGATAAACATTTATTGCCTACATACACATATGTGTATATGTCAGTAACTGGTTCCAAGACAGGTGACTTAAAATGATAAATCATCTTAAAACGTTTATTAGCTTATATCTGTATGCTAAGGGCAACAAATCAATTCTGTGGTTGGAGCAAAGCCTCTACCAGACCAAGGGTGATGTGGTGGTGGAACAGTGACATTGACAGGGCCATAAAAGAGAAGAGATGGGTTTGGAAAGAATGGAAAAAGTGAGTACCAAAGAATTATATCAGAAAGCTAAAAGGGGGTCTAGATGTCAGGTTTATCTAGCTAGGGTAGAAGCAGAAAAGAAGAGGTTTGTCGATGTCCTACAGCATGAGGATCAGAGACATGAAGTGTTCCAGATTGCTAGACAGTGTGTCAATGAGAATCAAGATATTGTAAAAGAGAAGAGTGTGCAGAAGGATAATGGCATACTTGCACTTAGTGATGTGGACAAGAAAGAGGCATGGAAAAGTTACTATTTATTCCCTTCTATGATGTTCTACCCTACCTGATCATATTATTATTTTATAATAGCCTTTATGAAATCAAACCTAATTTTTGCACCCCTAGATATTTATATTAGCTTACATATAACCACAGGGGTAACTTTACAACTTATAATATACCTCTTATATCTCCTAATGAATTTTCTATCAGAGGATTAAGGGTATTCATAGGTAGATTGGTATCAAAAGAGTTACATAGTTTACAATAAGAATATATATCTCCTAATGAATAATGTCTATCACAGGTTTACCTTTAGAGCCAGTGAAATGTCAACTTTGCCATCTTTGTCTTCATCAAGTACTTCAACAATCATCTGTGCACGTGTCTCATCAGGTACCTTCTGCAGTCTTTTCAGAGCCAGAACAATTTCATTAATGCTGATTAGATTGTCTCTATATAAACAATAGACAGAGAAAAGAACATATAAATGACATCAAATAATATGCAACATTTTCAGACAAGAACATGAAGAACAGGTTTGCTGAGATTATTTGCACCATGTATTTATCACATGATGGCTCTGTTAGAGGTCTGTTGTTCTTTATTCCATCTCAAATGGTAGAGCGGCAGTATTGTCATTATCATCATCATCACTTTTTAGTATGCATTTTTCCCATGGTGGCATGAGGTTAGATGAGGCTCCTTGAAGCAGTATTTTACAGCTGAATGACTTCCCATATGCCAACCTTTACTTGTTTCTCAAATAAGTTTTTCCACTGTTCTTTTTCTTTCATATCAAACCTCCAAACATCACTTCTACTCAAACAGAACCAATGTGGAAAAACACACACCTTCTAGATTAAATATTCATATTAGAGCTGCCATTAGTCAAAATCAATTGTGTACCTTCTCATGTATGTACAGACATGGGTAAAAGTTTTTGAAGAAGACTGGCAGTTGTTCATGCATGCAAGTCTCCTCTCTCCATGTCATTCATGTTTATCTAAAAGAAAAGTTGCCAACTTAGGACAATACAGTTTGACATCAGTGTTGCTACAGATATTGCTATCAGAATATAAAAGGCTACAACTGATACTGAGAGGCGTCTTTCCTGACCCCCTAACAGTTCCTCTAACTCACTCAATGGATTGGAAATTTTTTTCAATTGACTTGAAAGGGTGAAAGGCATAGTTGACCTAAGTAGGATTTGAACACAGTATGGAGAAAGTTGGAGCATATACAGTGAGGCATGCTATCTAATGCTAAGAAAACTCTGCTAATTTGCATTACATGTGACTTGGATCCGTACAGTTTCCACCTACCAAATTCCACTGATAAGACATTGATCAACCCAAGGAGATAACAGAAGACAACATGCCCAAGTCACTATTTTGACATTAAAATCTTAAACATTGATTTATGATGTGTTCATAATCTATTGTTGATGCTTCAGCTGAATAATTTTTTAACATTTCAAACTTAAAGTGTTAAAAAATATATCAAAACAGAAAAGAATAAAGTTTTCATACAAGTAATTATTACATTTGTTTAAAGACATTTATTAATTCAAAAATTCAATTCAGTTTATTTTACTTAGCCCTGGTTTTATGGCATTAAACAATTGAGAGAGAGAAAAAAAAAAAGATTTTACTTAGATGGATTGAGGCCTTTTACAGGTCGTGGCACTCTGTTAGTTATGACGACGAGGGTTCCAGTTGATCTGATTAACAGAACAGCCTGCTCATGAAATTAATGTGCAAGTGGCTGAGCACTCCACAGACATGTGTACCCCTAACAAAGTTCTCGGGGAGATTCAGCGTGACACAGAGTGTGACAAGGCTGGCCCTTTGAAATACAGGTACAACAGAAACAAGAAGAAAGAGTGAGAGAAAGTTGTGGTGAAAGAGTACAGCAGGGTTCACCACCATCCCCTGCCGGAGCCTTGTGGAGCTTTAAGTGTTTTCTCTCAATAAACACTCACAATGCCCAGTCTGGGAATCAAAACTGTGATCCGACGGCTGTGAATCCACTGCCCTAACAACTGGGCCATTGTGCCTCCACCTTTTACAGGTAACATTCTTAGAATATATTTTATAAACTTCAGAAGAATGTAAATCCTGTTAAAGTTTCAGTTTGAAGTGAAAAGAAGTAAATGGTACAATCCATTTAGTCTAATTCTGTCACATTTCTGCTAAGATAAATATTTAACCACATAAAACCTATAATTATTTTCCCCACAATCCTTGAATACAGAATATATTTCAAGACTGAATACTATTTCAGAAACAATGCTACCCCAACCTAAAAAAAAATGTGGATTCACTTTGGATTGAGACCAGATGAAAGCAAGAATGAGAAAAGAGTGAAGTAACCTCCCTTATTAATTCATAAGACAATAAACTTAAGCTGCATTAACCTTTTCATGACATATATCTAATGAAATACACTATTTTACAACTTAATTAGTTTTGAAAATAATTAGGAACCTGAGGTACTTAGTAAAGTAAATAACTTTTGTATAACCCGTTTTGTTACCATATTTCTGTTGAAATACACTTCTTTTGCTCCAAGTAATTTTTAAAATAATGAAGAATTTAGTAAAATAACTGGTTATTAAACTGGAGTTTGGAACATAAATTAACATGAAATTTTGATCACCTTAAAATAGGAAGTTTGTATTAAAGAACCAGAGGTTAAGTCAGTGTTTGGAACATATGATGATGAAAAGTTCTAACATAAATTTATAATGAGAGATTTCAATTTAAATAGGAAAACTTTTAAATGTACAGTTTTATGTCATAGAATGAAAAGCAATATCTAACATGTTAATATCAAACGAATTAACATAACATAACTGGTTTAGCTCTAATGCTGACAAAGAAAATTAAAATGTTAAAATGATGACATGATTAAAGTAAAAGTAAAATAAACTAACTTCTTTCTGCTGATGTCTTGCATAACTTTGTCCAATTTCTCCACATCATCTTTGAGTTCAGAGCTGCGTTTCACTCTGACCTCACTCACTTCAATCTGTTCCAAGAGTTGTACTTTCTCTTTCAAGAGTTTCTGGTTGATAGAGTCAGCCTGAGAGATGAGTTTGTGAACGTGTTTCATCAAGCGTTCTGAAGCTTTAGACTCTTTCAAGTCTCGCAGACTGCCTCCAGTGGATAGAATCACTTCTTTCAGATCTTCCACATCCTAAAGAAGGAACAAGAAAAAAATATATTGGCATTAGTATGAAATATATGTGAGTGAATGCATGTGTGTGTGTGTTTGTATATGTGTGCATGTATATACATACACACACACAAACATATATACATTTGTTCTATCTTTTCATGTCCATTTAACATGGGTTACACAAACAAAGATTAATGAGGCACAGTTTTACAGCTGGATGCTCTTACTGTAGCTAATCTTTACCCATTTTTCAAGTAAGGGAGATTTCATTCCGTTAGGTTTTGAAAGGACAGAGATACTGGATGATTTCATGACAGGCAATTATCAACAAACATCATCATCTGTAGCTTTTTCATAATGCACAGATAGTTGTAAATATTCACACAGACACTACATGTGCATGCACGTACACAAACACACACAAAACAAGCTTTGTACAGTTACAGACTACCACATTCACTTGCTAGCCTAGAGCTATAGAAGACACTTGACCACACAGTCATGCCTGTGTATACAAACACACACACACTGAAAGTAGTGTAAAACTAGCACTACAAATTTACATTTAAGAAAGAGGACAAAATCAGTAAAATAGTATATATTAAAAAAAAATGTTTGTTATAAAGAAAGAAGTGGCTCACCTCTTTATATTCACTGACTTCTTCTTTGAGATCCTGAAGTTCTTCCTGTTCAATACTGAGTTGCTTCTCAAGAGCAATTTCTTCAAGAGCTGACTCAATAATTTCCAAGTCTTTATTGGTGATCACTTCTTCTGGAGGAGAGGATGGCGATGCTGGAAAAACAAATGGAAATTAATAGGAACCAGCAGAGCTGAAGAAACGAATGAATTAGTGAAGATGCCAGCAGATTCAGTGGAACATCATCATTTAGACATACACCAGTGTGCTGAGTGATTATAACCCATTGGAATCATGTGGTGTATTTTTTTAATCTTTTCTACTTTTATTTCGAGCAAGAAAGTATTCATCCATGACCTTTGCAGGATCCTCAAGGCTGGTGAGGCAGAAAAAGAGAGAAAGAAGCCAGTATTCTCTTAAAGCTGTGTGTCTGTGCATACATGTGTTATATAATGAAGAAAGGAGAGATATGTGCACACACTGAGTTTTCAAGATGATACTAGATTCCGTTTAACTGAATAACTTTGAGTGAGGATTGTTTACTTGGATGAACACACATATTTGGTTAAGAAAGATATAATTTGCACATGATGCAAATTTCTGCAGACACCCACAGTAAAAAATTAATGGGATCATTGGTTGCAACAGTAGGAAGTAGTACATCAAGATACTGAGTTATCCTTAGAGTTAAGACCTGGTCTGAATGCTTGTAAAAGAAGGGATTCTGCTAAAAGTACCCAACAGACAGTGTTAACAAGCTTACCAACATAAATCAATCCCTCTTTATGACGTTGACAAAAGGAGTAGACCTTACATCATAAAGTAAATCTCATTTGCTACACTGATAGCACAGCTTGTGGTATATGGTAATGATAAGATAGCTAGAGACACAATAACCATTGACAATTAAGAATCTTTGTTACAGGTAGCTTGGTATAATGAATTGTTAACCTATTGACAGGAATTCTGGGACCATACTGACTCAGCCAGATGGAAGACTCCCACAGTAGTTCGACTTGTAGTTTAATAACACTGCTACTTTAATGACCTTTTTAGGTGTATTTTCCTTTGTAATTATAAAATTTTAATTCAACTTTCACAACAATCTCAGTGGGAAGAAATATCAAAGTTGTAATGAAAAGATCATGCACAATAGATTTTATAACATTTTCTCTTAATTATTTCAGATTATTTTATTATTTGGGAGAAGTTGATGGAAGGTTGATTACAGACTTATCTCCCATGAATAATATTTTATACTACACTAAAAAACCAAACAAAAAACTCCTAAATATGCATTATATGACAGGCATCTTTGCTGTTTTTATCTATTGTATTCACTTACAGGGTATTGGATTATTCACTTGCCCAAGACATTGCATTGGGGTAGAATCTGAAACCACATGTATAAGATGCGAAATGATGCCTTTATGTCTTAAATATTCAAAATATTTCCTTTTTTAACCAAGACAAATTACTTTACCATGAAATGGCAGTGGTGTCAGAGTAGTAGCAAATGTTAACAAATAGAGTAATGCATTATAAGTTTAGGGGATACACAACACAATTAGGTTTAAGCCTACAGCTTATGAGCTTAGGAAGGAGTGCATATATTATCTAGCAACAACAGTGAAATTGTTTACAGATCACATCTGACCATCTCATATAAAGGATAGATTAAATAATATGATCCCTTGTTATACTAAAACATTGTGCAAATATATTTGAACATAAATCTGTTGAACCAGTGTAGAGATGAGACTAAGCAACAACAAAAGTAGTCTGCAAGGCAATCACTCATGATGCCTCTGTAATGATGAACATTGATAAAAAAATATTTGGCAGTAGAATTACTAAGGAAATAGAATTCACTTTCTCACCAATGGAAAAAAGGTAATAAAATAATAACTAACATAGACTGCTATTTTAGTAAAGAAGTTTAAACTGGTTTACCTGCTACTGGAGGACTTTCTAATGGGACAGCTTTGTCTACAAGAACTGTGGCTTTGTCTTCCAGGGCATCATCACTCTGTTTTGCAGCAATTTCCACTGCTTTCTGCAAATATTTGAAAAGAGAAAAAATAATAATATATATATATATATATATGAGTGGGATGTGTCAAACATGTCCTCACATGGATATCTTCTCAAGCTAGAGAAAAATTACTTATGACTTTTTCCTGCTAAATAAAGATTTTCTAAAGGATATATTTAGAAAGAGATTTACTGTACAACTATAATTTATTCTTTGGACTGTTAATCTCAACTTTATATTAATATCTACATGTCAATCCATTTCTTCTCCAGTCATCATTAAGGTCCCATATTCTTGGATTGTGTGTGTAGTTCTAGACAGGATTCAAACTAAAAGCCTTTATTTCTAAACCAAGGTTAATAATCTTATCTACATGGTTACCGATACACGAAAGTTGAGGTTGATAGTAAAGAAAATTATAACCTTATAAATATTTACTAGTGTCATCATACCAGTAAAAATGTTAATTTTGACAAATGTGGGAATTTCTCAATAACCAAGCATTATCAAAAGACATTATATTCTATAGAGTATGACTTAAAAAAAAAAAGATTTATGCCAAAAACTAAAAAAAAAAATAAAAAAAAAAGCTAGAAAATATAAAAACGGTTTGAAAATTTTAGGAATAGCAGGCAGTTGTAGTTGACATATGGAGCATCATCTTGCATTACTTGAATTTGATAATACTTTACAGTTAAAATTTGAAGATTATTCTAAAATTGGAGAACTACAGAATCACAATTTATCTTTTCAGTTGCATGTTTGAATACGTCAACAAATAATGTAATATTTTTGCCATTGATAAATATTACCCATTATCCTTATTATCATCCTTTTTTTTCTCTACGAAATTTTCTTTCTTTAAAACACTAAGTTTTTTAGAGTGATTCTTTTCAATTGTTTTATAAACGATGCTGAACAGATTTTGATTTGCTGCATACTGATGTAAACACTTCGATCCCCCATATCTCTGTTGAAATACACTACCTGTGTAAATTGGTTCATTGCAAAAACAATCAAGAACAACTAACTTTGTCATTATTAAACTGGTGTTTTGAAATATAAATGAACAGGTTTTATCATGGAACTAGGTATGCTGGTATCAAAATAGAAAATAGATATTAGATACAATATCAAAATACATATCAGATATAGGTTATTTATTTATTTATGGGTTTCAGCCAAGTGGCTGCGGTCATGCTGGAGCACCACCGTTAGTCCACATTATTCTGTAATGAGAATAGGGCCAGTTTACCAGTTTCTCTCATGTATATCTTACTTCCTTGATGGGACACCAGTTTGTTGTTGGATTACTCATTTTTACCAGCAGAGTGGACTGGAGGAATGTGAAATGAAATGTTTTTCTCAAGAACACAACACATCGTCTGGTCCAGGAACAGAAACCACAATCATGAATCCTACATCCGAACCACTAAGCCATGCACCTGCACATATTAGATATAAGGAATTTCAAAACACAAAACAGACACCAACAATCTAGAGTTGTTCACACTAACCTTTTCTTTTTCTTGTTGTAGTTCTTCGGCTTCCAAGTCTTTCCTTTCCTTTTTGATGGCAGCTTCTTCTTGCTTGATAAGTTGAAGTTTAGCTTTATTATCAACTTTCTCACCGGATATCTCAGCGATTTTAATTTTGGCTTCCTCTGTCTGCAAAGTGGACACAAGATTTAAACATAAGCTAACAACATAGACACAGGATTTTAAGTTGAAATTAACAGAGTTATCATTCACTTTAAATTGTTGTAGATTAATAGTTCCAAAAAAAGCATTGCTTTAACTGGTGGTCTCAGAGGTACATAACTCTAGAACCGTCTGTCACTCTTCTTTCACGCCCTTGTAAACTTAACCTACCACCAAGCCTTTCTGTTCTGCTATCTGTATTCTTACTTATATTCACCCTCTTGTACTTTAAGGGTATGCACCAACATCTCATCACTATCATTTCATTTCTATTTTTCCAACTGGAGTAACTGTGTTATCTCCTTTACAGCCAGACATCTGTTCTTATCCCTCTATCAGAATTTAACCAATCAACACCCAGCATAAAGCCACCACCATCAACAATACACACTCATTCACTTGAGGGGTCCTGTCTTGCATATTACTGAATGGCCTCACTAGTGGTAGTGTTATGGTAAAAAAAAAAAAATCTTAAGTGTTGTTGTTAGGAAAGGCAAAAAGCTATGGAAACTATGCCAAAGCAGGCACTGAAGCTTGACATAGTCCTCCAGCTCATCAGATTCTGTTGAGCCATCAAATCCATGCCAGCATGGAAGACGGACATCTTATGATGCTGATGATATCAAATTACCAAAGATTGGGTTTGGGGATTTGCCAGTGTCATATTCCTAGAATAACAGGAGTGGAGTTCATATTCTCAATGACAACCCTTAACTGTAGAACTGTAGGTAGTAGACCTCATAGAGTAAAAGAAGACACACCAAAGAAGAGGTTCAGTCATTTCAAACAAACAGCAAAACACTCAAAGGAAAACATGATCACAAGCACTCCAAGCTATGACCATTCCATCTTTTTTTCTAGTGCAGGAAATCCAGAATCATATCCAAGAATTCTCTTCTAAGACAGTGGGTTTGATTTGATGGAATTTAGCTTCTATTTCTAGTAGGTTGAGCAACCATGTAGTAGCTCTATTATTAGCTTGAACAGGAGTAAGACACAAGATGGTATGCCATATATTTCAAGTAGAGCTCTTATTTTCATTGGAAAAAAGGGCTCGACATGAAATGTTAGGTTCCTGAAACAGAAGTGCTTTTACTTCATTTCAAGAAACACTAAAATACAATTTAAAAAATTTTCTTTAATAGAGATGTTTAGTAGGTGAAACAGCAGAAATTACAGGATGAGAAGCAAATGGAATAAGTAATTTTAGAGAACCAGTGATAATTGCCAAAGAAGAGACAATGAATAACAGGACACACTTCAATGGCAAGCTGAAGATTTTACACTGATGATGAGCAAAATCTTGTCAGTGAAACAAATAGCTTGTGCTAACCAAATAAATAAAATAAAAAAAACTAATAAAGAAACAAGAGATACCAGAATGTAAAGAAAAAAGAAGAAATATATGATTAAGAACTTACAGTTGTTTCAGGTAGAGAAGATAATGTTGCCTGCAATTGGTCAGTAGTGGACATATTCTCAGAGAGATAGAGAGCTCGTGATAACAACAGCAGCGAAGTAGGGATGTTCTCTTTGAGATGTAATTCTAGCCACTGTTCTAGCTGAAATTTGAGGCGTTCTTCAGGAACACCGAGTGAACGCATACCTCGAGCTCGGCAAGCTGCTTGCAATTCCCAAATTGTTAAACTGTCAACACCTTCTTTTTGGATCATCTGTACAGAATAAAAAAAGGGCTTTCAGTGTACTTCCAGAATTTACTTTTACTTTATTTTATCATGTAAGTTGATGGGCAGAATTAGGAGAGCAGTGAAGTGAATGGCACAAGGTTGGTTGTCAAACAGCTAATATCACATCTGATTGTTGCAAGAATACTGACAGGATGTACTCTGCTGGTGAGAATGTGCTTTTTTCAAAAATTCCAACGATTCCACAGTGACACCTCATTTGAATTTAAAATGGTTGCAATTCTCAATCAGTATATGTTTTGCTAAGTCCATCACCAAATCCCAGAGGCAAATATCAAAGGTGGTTAGACTCCACCTAGAGGTTCCTTGCATCTCCCATGGTTAATTATATGTTGTTGTGTCATGAAATAGAATATAAAAGATCTCTATGTTTCTACTCCACAAAACAAAGAACACTGTTTATAAAGAAGCTTTGATACTATGTAAGGGAATTACTTTGTGATGTTCCTTGACTCTTTACTCAAGGTTATGTTGGACACACACACATCTTTTTTTGATACTGTCTATGTTAACAAAAAAACTGAGAACATTGTATTCACCTAAGAAACTGCAATAGAATTTGGCAAAACTTACCAATTAGAATTACAATTTATTTGTAGTAATTATGGTTAGATTGCAAAAGTGGGGGAGAAAGTGAGGTGATATGGTGGTTTGGGAGTAGGAGATAATGTAAAATAGGGTGGAAAGGACAGTATTATATATGTACATGTTTATGTATGAATGGATTTATGTTTCAAATCACAGACCATTGATTTTTGCACCAAGGTATCTGAAATTTTTCATGGGACAAATTTTTTAAAGAAATGGAACTTTTTTCTGATACTTCAAACAAGAATTAGGTCTACCTTATCATCAGTCTTCAGTTGTCGTAATCTCATCCGAAGCTGGAAGCGAAGGAAATTGTCAGTACCAATGACAGGGAGCATCAATACTCGGCAAAGTGCTTGTAGCTGCAATCTGGAGAGGTTATCTAATGTGATCTCATCTTCAAACAATTTGGAAAATTTGAGAATTTCTTTTGTTGATGTTTGCAACCCAGAACTTCTTATCTGGAAAATGAAGTTGTACATTCTTTTATTATACATGAAATAAAGGATCCAAATAAAAAAAAAAAAAAGGGAAAATGTCTTAAAGGTATTTCAAATATTTGGCATAGTGTTTTATTTTTCTTCCAGTTGCAAATTGAATGAAAAAATGTCTGGAGTATTGGCTTGTGTCAAACTTTATCATTTGATCAGTGTTCAAACTATAGCCAAAGCATCTTTATATTGTGCATACTGTCCGATAATTTGGTTTCAAATTTTGGCACAAGGCCAGCAAGTTTGGGGGACAGGTAAGTCAGTTACATTGATCCTAGTGTTCATCCCAAAAGGATGAAAGGCAAAGTTGACCTCAGCGGAATTTGAACTCAGAATGTAAAGATGGGCAAAATGCTTCACAGCATTTTGCCTGGCATGCTAATAAATCTGTCAGCTTGCCACATTATGCTGATCTACAATTTAGAACTTAAATCATTAATCATTCAGAATTTCCTTGAAGATGCACTACTACAATGAGTGAGTTGAATAATGCAAAGGGGGATATCTAATACATATATAGAAAGACATATATATACCTGATTCATGAAATTTGAGAATTCTTGTACCATATTTTCATTGCTTTTCTTTGCTTTACTTCTTACTGCACTTTCCATGATTGTATCTTGAAGAAATTTGGCCATTTCCAGTTTTACCTTCAAATTCTTCTTCAATTTTTCATGCTTCAAAAATATATTTTGAAAAGAAGATAATAATGATGATGATGGTGGTGATGGTGATGATGATGATGCATACTGGTGATAGTAATAATGACGATGGTGATGATGATGATTGAAAATTTATTCCTATACTGTAAAGTGGTTGGTGTTAGGAAGGGCATGAAATTGTAGAAACTGTACTGAAACTGAGACAACTAAATAAGACATGGTCTTCCAAACTGTCTAGTAAAGCAATAACTGAATAAGAACTGACTTGCTCTGTAATGAACCATGCAACCCATGCCAGCATGGAAAATGGACATAAAATAATGATGTTGATGATGACGTAAAACTAGTTTCTTACATAGGCACAAGCTCAGAAATTTGGTGGAAGGGATTAGTCCATTAAATTGACTCCTCCAGTACTTGACTGGTATTTTTATTTTACTGACCCTGAAAGGATGAAAGCAAAATTGACCTTGATGGTTTTTCAACTCAGAATGTCGAGAGCTGGAAATACCATCAGACATTCTGTTTGACAATCAAGCCCAACACCATCTGTATAAAAGTGAACTGAATTGAGGTGGAATTCATGCTTTACCAAAAAGTCAGAGTGATGACACAAATGAAAAGCTATTTTTTAACTAGGACTAGGCTATAAGTTTAAGACTAGGCTATAAGTTTCACTTGCTGGGAGTGTCTTTGTTACTTTTATGATATTTAATAATAATCCATAACACTGGCATGAGGCCAAAAATTTGTTGGGAAGAGGAATAGAGACAAGTGAAACAACACCAGTATTTCTGGCATGTATTTATCAACTCTAGAGATATGATAAATAAAAATAAATTCCTTTCTTGTTGGATTTGAAATCAAAATATAAAGGCATATAACTAAACATTAAAACTCTTTAGTCTATGTTCTACTGTCACAGACTAAGTATATGCCTTATAATTTCTTAATATGCGCAAAAGTTATAGAAGTATAGCAGAATATAAAGCAGAGAATCAGTAAAGTTATTAGAGTATTGGATAGAATGTCTTGCAGACATGGCTGTGTGGTTAAGAAGTTCACAACCACATGGTTTTGGGTTCAGCCCCATTGCATGGCACCTTGGGCAAGTGTCTAGTATAGCTCCAAGGCAATCAAATCTTTGTGAGTGGATTTAGTAGATGAAAACTGAAAGAAGCCTGTTGTGTGTGTGTGTGTGTGTGTGTGTGTGTGTGTGTGTGTGTGTGTGTGCTTACAGGATAGTTTTAAATGGACTCATTGTCATACAAGTAGAATCCCTGATTTCCATTATTCTGTGAAAAAAACGTTTGACCATAGAGAAAAATTAATTACCAGGAAATAGGTGAGGGTTGGAGACAGGAAGGGCATCTGGACATAAAAAAACTACCTTAACAAATTCTGTTTGACCCAGGCAAGCATGGAAAAGTGGATAAAATCATCATTATCATCATCACTTTAACATCCATATTTCTATACTTGTATAGAACAGATGAAATTTGTTAAAGCAGACTTTCTGTGGTTGGGTAGGCTTCCTGTCACCAACACTCACCTGTTTCTATGTAAGGTAATATTTCCCCAAGGTCAGACATTTTTCTGCGGATTGGAAGTGAAGGCCACTATGTGTATGATAATGACTTTCATTTACAACCATCATGCGATGTTAGGACAAAGAAGGACGTGCATGCTCACATACACTATAGATTCTTTCTAGTTTCTATCAAATCCACTCGCAAAGCTCTGGTCAACCTGGAGCTAATGAAGACACATGCTCAAGTTATCACATAATGCAACTGAACCCCAAACCACAGTTTGTAATGGTAAAAACAGTGCATCACCATCAGTGCAAATTAACAAAGAGACAAACAAACAACACTATAACACTATATTTTGTACTGGTATAAGAATTATGGGCTCATTTACATTTTAAGAATATTTTACATGCCTTTTTTTCTTATACAAAATAACTTCACACTGGAATAATGCACACATACAATTTAGACTTCAAGGCAAGATCTGTCTTACCAACATTCTTTAAACATCTCTATTTAGCCTATTGTGTTCAGCTCTGTTACACCGTACCAATGATCTCTAAAATTTCCCACTATACTGTTCCCAGCCAAACGACCCACTCTTTGCACTCACCTTCCAGCATCCTTGCACTCTAACAGTCTATCACCACTCACAAATCATGGAAATAAACACTCCAATCAACTTTTTGTCCACACCGAAACTACATTTCTCTTAAACAGCCTTGAGATTTAGAGTTTCCTAGAATTCTGTTAAAAGTAAAAGTTCTATTTTTAAAGAATAAAGACTAGGCCCTAGGCAAAGCATACCATTCTAATTGCTTCAGATTTTCTAACAACAGCTATCATTAGATTTTATGGTTGAGTTGTTAGTGATGGAGATAACATGAAGTCGTAAAAAAACATATTTGCTCTAATTATATGCAGGTGTGTGAAGTTTTTAAAAGACAAACCAGCTAGGTCCGTATCTAAAAATTGGGTGTAATAAAAAGAGGGAAAAAAACCCAATAACTGGAACTTACCTCTTTATGTTTTTCTGTGAAAGTGCTGGGCAACATCTCAGGAAAAAGTTTTAAAGCCACTGGCAGCAGAAATTCCATGAAAGGAACCACAATAAACACCAGGAAAGGGACAAGTCTAAATAAATCTGCTGTTGTTCGTACCAGCTGTGTAGGAAGAAAGAATATTAATAAGATAATCAAGGAACAAGCAATTTCAAGTTTGGGCAGATGGCATCAAATTACATGTTGCTGATTTCATCATCATCATCGTTTAACGATCGTTTTCCATGCTGGCATGGGTTGGATAGTTTGACTGAGGTCTGGAGAGTCAGCAGCTGCACCAGGCTCCAAACTGATCTGGCAATGTTTCTACAGCCGGATGCCTTTCCTAATGCCAACCACTCCGATCGTTCGGATAGTGCTTTTTACATGCCACCGGCATTGATGCCAGTCAGGGGGTACTGACATTGGCCTCGTTCAGATCGTGCTTTTTATGTGCCACTGGTATGGGAGCCAGTTAGGTGGTACTACCATCAGCCACGTTTGGATGGTGCTTTTTATGTGAGTGCAAATTACTTGCCACAATATACAGGGTGCATCAGTTTTTTTGAGGACATCTCTTTCAAGAACCCTTTCTTCTAATTAATTTTTTTACCTTACATTTCAGGTAAACGATGTCAGACATCAGATTGACTCAGCAAATGAAAAGGTACACTGTAATCATTTCCTTAAAAGCACAGCATAGTGATACAGAGATACCTTGTTTCCTGAAAGTTGCCTTTGCTGTCAGAGTCTGAAAGGAGCAGGAAACTGCAAACAGGGATCCAGCATCAGCAGCCAAACACAAAATGTATACACAAGGTCATAATATCAACAAAACACCAGAAATTTGTACAAATAAACTCAACATTATTTATACCAATTTGTTTTCAAATATACCATTTCTAAATTCATATAAAAAAATCTAAAAAAATTGACACAGCCTGTATATAGTGACTGACACACACACACACACACACATACGTGTGTGTGTGTGTGTCTCTCTGTCATCATAACAAGTCAACATCCTTAGGGCTGCAACTCCATCAATGTACACACCAAGAAAGGCAGGTTAAAAGATTTTATGGAGATACTGGAATAGAGACAAATGGATGTGTGATATGTACATCATCATCATCATCATCATCGTTGTTTAACATCCGCTTTCCATGCTAGCATGGGTTGGACGATTTGACTGAGGACTGGTGAAACCAGATGGCTACACCAGGCTCCAATCTGATTTGCCAGAGTTTCTACAGCTGGATGCCCTTCCTAATGCCAGCCACTCAGAGAGTGTAGTGGGTGCTTTTTACGTGCCACCAGAACGAAGGCCAGTCAGGCGGTACTGGCAACGGCCACGCTCAAAATGGTGTATTTTATGTGCCACCCGCACAAGAGCCAGTCCAGGGGCACTGGCAACGATCTCGCTCGAAAGTCCTTACACATGCCGCGGGCACAAGTGACAGAAAGGCGACGCTGGGCACAGGTGCCATCACAATTTCGCTTTCGAAAGGAAGGAACATCAGTAAAACTCATCACAAGCAAGGTACAAATTCTTCTGGGTGGGTAACAACAGTGGAATGGGTGAGGGTAGTGTTACTGTGAGAAGAGAAACGAACTGATAAGATAATAGAAGTAATTAGGATGTACAACAGGATAATTAAACCAGTCAAAGACAATATCAGGGCAGCATTCATTTTTTCATAAGTCCCACAACCAGGGCTGGACATTGAACAGAAGGACTACTTTTATGAGATCCTCCTGCCAGCTACCTTTATAATGAATGTCAGTGACCTCTTTATTATGGGTGGTAATGCACATGTTAGACAACACCAGGAAGGCTTCTCCAGCATACATGAAAACTACAGTTGATGGCAACTTGGAGTTTTGTAAGGTAAATGAGCCAACCATTTGCAACAGTAACTTCATGAGACACAGGCTAACCACCTGGTCATCTATTAATCAAACATACATAGAAGCTAGATAAACATTTACTCATCAGAAAATGAGAAAACATAAAAGTTGTGAATGCCAAGTCTTTCTATAGTGAAGGATGCACCACCCAACTTGGGTTAGTAATAGTATACTTAGAATAAGAATTAGGCAGACCCAAGGATAAGACACACACACACACACACACACACACACACACACAAAGTTTGAAGAAGGAAAATATGGAAACTAAAACAGTTATCTATTAGTAATAGATTGAGAGAAGTTCTAGCTCATACACAAAGGTCATAGAAACTTATAACACAGAAGACAACTGGGTGTTTCTATGAGTTAATATTGTGAAAGCTACAATTTGGATTTGTAACTGGTGCAAGACTCCAGCCAGATGGACATTGGACATGGTAGTACAATATAGTGTTGTAGTCAGCACTATAAAAGTTAAGTGACCAGTGTGGCAAGTGGAAAAACTGGAAGAAAGAGGGCAACAGGGAACAACATCAGGCAGCTAAAAGAGAAGCTAGATGTTAAATATACTCAGCAAGTAGGGAAAGTCATGAAGTGTTTCAAATTGCAAAGCTGTATACAACAGAGAATTGAGATGTATGTGGGGGGAAGTATGTACAGGAGTATAATAGTACACTTTCTCTTACTGGCATTGAAAAGAAAATGTCATGTGTTACTACAAGAGAAGAGTGCATAGGAGAGAGTCAGTCTATCTCAGTCATTAAAGTTAACAGCAGTATGGCTGCAGGTGCAATTAAATATATCAAGGCAGAGAAAGTAGCTTGTTCATCAGAGACAGTCACTCAGGTACTGAAAAACACTAGCAAAGTAGGTCACATGCCAGTTACTCAGTTAGCTAATTAGGTGATTCTCCAGGTGTTATACAGATTGAAGTCTCACCATTCACTGCTACAAGGATAAAGAAAATGCACTAAAGAGAAAGGCTTTAAATTGTTGGATCAGGTTATGAAAGTTACATTAAGAGTTGCATAACTGATAAAGAACAAAATTAACCTGGATGAAATGGATTTTGGCTTTGCGTCAAGAGGATGTATCACTTATGCTGTATTCAAGATGAATACAGTGTAAAAGTACTATGGTATTCATCAACCTGGTAAAGATCTTTGACAGAACCCCCTGTTCTATCTGCTCAGTAGTCTACAAAACGGCTTGTAAGGTCTATACAAGCCATGTACACAAATACTATGGAGAAATAAGAGTCAATGATGAGTTCAGTGATAGATTTAACATGAAGGAAGACATTTATCAAGGGTAAGTTCACAACCCTCTCTTGTTTTTTGCAGGCCATAACAGAGAAGTTTAAGACTGGCTGTCGGTACAAACTTCTCTAAGCTGATGACTTTTTATAGGTGAATCTGTAGAACGTTTGGAGAATAAAATTCCAGACACCAAGCAAATCTTGGAATTAAAAGGCCTCAAAGTACACTTAACAAACACTGAAGTTTTAGTAAAAACAGGCTTCTGTTGCCACCAGGGAAATGGCTGTACTTGATTTGCAGAAAAGTAGTAGGCAGAAATTCTAAACAGAGTAAACTATGGAGAAATAAGAGATATAGTGGAATTACTGACAATCTAATAGAAAAATTAGACCTTATATGCAGCAAGTGTGAAGGAGTAATTAGCAATAAGGATACATGTAAAAGAAATTGCATCAAATTCTGGGAAAGCTCACAAAATGTAATTAATAGCTTCTGCTACTTAGATGCTGTAATTAACGGTGGAGGGGAATGTATTGAAAAGATAGTAGTCAGAGTTACAGCAGAGTGGAAAAAATTCAGAGAACTATTACCTTTACTAGCAACAAAGAGTTTCTGTTTGAGAGTGAAGGACAAATTGTACTTGGTTGTGTGCAAAGTGTGATGCTGCATGGAGATGAGATTTGGGCATTGAATGTGGAAGAGTTACTACAGCTGGAAAGAAATGAAGCAAGTACATTCTACTGCATGTGTAATGCTTATGTGTATAAATGATGAAGCATAAATGAGTTGAGAGAAAAGCTAGATAGAAGATGAATTAGATGTAGTGTGCCAGAGGAAAAGGTTGCATTAGTATGGCTGCTTGGGCTTGAAAGACTGACCGTTAGGTAAACCTCATCGAGGAATGTGAACACAGGCTGGAAAGCGGAGCATTTTCCAATCAAAGCTGGATGTAGAGGATTTGTTGAACACAGTGTGAGGTGACTGTTATTGTTAGGCCTAACTCATCGTAAAGTAAATACTACCATGACTGATATCCAAACTATTGTGGAAAAGGCTAGCCCCTGGATTTGGTTAAAAAGAGATGATGAGTGATGGCTAGAAGAATATTGAGCTTCATTTGATAAGTTGATCTAGCAAGCAGGGTCTCATATCAGTGATGGGTGCTGGTGCACATTGATGCTGTCGAGAGGTAGGCCCTGAAACGGTGCACATTCTCTCCTGATGACCCCATACACTTGCTGGCTTCTGGTATGTAGAGCTTTCAACAAATAGCATTTACATGTGCAAATTGTTTGCAGAACATACACAGTAATAATAGAGGTGGTGGTAGTACCTCATCCTCAATATACAACATTTCAGTTGTCAACCTCCCACCACCTCAAATGTGTACAGTGGTAATTTTATGTGTAATTGAAGTGTTGGCTTTCTTAATCACAACCTCAGGCAATTCATCAGCATTTTTAATTTGCCTGGTGATATTAAGCCTTTGTTTATGTTTACTTTCTGAAGTTTTTTTCTTTTATATCAGTTTACTCTTGGCCAATGTTTTTTGGCATCTTCATAAACTACTACATTAATTTGAAAACAGATTATCACATTTCACAATCTTTCATTAGAATCACTAGCAACATGAATATGATGATTTTATATTGATATTATATTTTGGTAGAGTATGAAACAAATATTTATATTTTCTTTGAAACAGTTATTATATTTTCCATCCTCATTCTAAGCCAATTTTTTTATAAAACTGTTAAAAAATTAGTAATTCAAAACCACTAATGATGATGGTGATCCTTAATGATAAATTGGAACTAAGACCTGTTTCTTATATGAAATCGAACTAAATTTGTAGACTGGCACCCATGCCAACGTCTTCATGGAACACTAAACTTGGCTTGCGAAGACCTGTTGGGGCAAGCGAAAGCAAAATCATGATGGCACCAGTACCAGTAAATCACTAAGAGCACTGTCCAAGCGTGATCGTTGCCAGAGCACCAGCTGCCTGGCTTTCGTGCCGGTGGCATGTAAATAGCACCATTTGAGCGTGACCGTTACCAACGTTGCCTTCCTGGCACTTGTGCCAGTGGCATGTGAAAAGACATTCGAGCGAGTTCGTTGCCAGTACCTCCTGACTGGCCTTCGTGCCGGTGGCACGTAAAAGCATCCACTACACTCTCTGAGTGGTTGGTGTTAGGAAGGGCATCCAGCTAGAGAAACTCTGCCAAATCAGATTGGAGCCTGGTGTAGCCATCTGGTTCACCAGTCCTCAGTCAAATTGTCCAACCCATGCTAGCATGGAAAGCAGACGTTAAACGATGATGATGATGTTGCCAATTTTAAGAGAGCCAAAATAGGTTTGCATGTTCATCCATTTTACAAGAGGTAGACTGACACGTATATGCAGTGAAATGCTACCATTTAGAAACCAAAACTATGTCATAGACCCATCTAAATTGGTCACAAAACACTAAAGTCCTATACTTCTCAATTATTGTGATGATAACTGATAGATGGATAAATTATACCCTTCAAAAAGCTGTTGTGTAAGCAGCACAAATATCAAGAAAGATCTTAATTATCCTCTAATGATTACTTTAGATTAGGAATCTATTTTCTGTTGTAATGTCTGGGAGTGTCAAATAGTGACTGTACAGCATAGTTCAGTTACATTAACAAAAGATAAAGTCTAGTGACAAACTGAGAATAATAAAAAATCAGCAAGGGCAACATAGATATATAGATATTTGTAGTCATTACCATAAACCTGTAGCTGAAAAAAAAAACAAAAAAACAACCAGAACTGGTGGAGAAAATCTTCTCAGAAACATCTATGAAAAGCAAAAAGAGTACAAGAGAATTCCTAATGCATTGCACTATAACTGAATGAGTTAACCATTTTATTACCATATTTCTGTAAATAAAAACTGCCTTTGTTTCATTTAATTTTGAAAATAATGAAGAATTTAGGGAAATAACTTTGCCATTATTAAACTGATGTTTGGAACATCACATAAAAATCATTTTAAAACAGAAAGTTTGTGTCATAGAATCAATGGCAGTCACAGGTGGGCTGTTAAAAGGGATAAAAGAAAAACCAAGAACTCACCTGTTTGTGTTCTCGCCTTGATAGAGTTGTTCCTTTAAGAAGTTTCCATAAAAGCCGGATGCTAATTTTAATATCAATGAACATCAGTCGGAAACCATGATAGTAGTGTTTAACCTCATCAACTACACGGATCCATAATTTCTTTTTTGGTTGAGTAATTGATTTCTCAGGTTCACTTCCAAATAGCTTCTCATTAGAGGCTTTTAATTCAGCCTCTGCAGCCTGTTCTTTTAGGGCTTTCACAGTCTGTTCTATTTTAGATTCTTCCTTTGATTTTGAAATGCTGCTTTGAATACACCTATATAATATATTATTTGGATTGCTTTGGGAATATAAATCAAAGCTGCATATAAGATACTTTGATTTAAAATATAATGTGGGTAGATAAAGTCTTGCATTTTGAGTTTTGCGTTGATGATTATCATGGAAAGAGGAAACAGAAATTTGTAGCTTTGGTTGCCTTCTGTAATGTGCTAAAGAATGTAGCTTCAAGCACCGTCTGAAAATGATTAAATTAAAAGGAAATTAGTAATTTCAAATAAATGACAAACATAATTTTTATTTTACAAGCAGATGCAAATTTGCAGGAAAGGGTATTGTTATTTAAATAATTCCAGTAAATAACTGGTTGTAATTTTATCACTTCCTAAGAAACAAGGTCAAATCTAGGAGACTATAACTCAGTAGTTCTCAACTGGGGTCCATAAGACCCTTGGGAGTCCATATAAGATCTTGTGAAAAATTATGCAATAAATTGCTTATAGTTTTACAATACACACAATATTCTTACAATCCTTCTTATAAGATTCCTAATAACAATTATAAAAATACAATAGGATTTGTACAGATGGAATGGTTATGGGGGTCCACCCAAGTAAAATGGGAATCGAAGGGGTCCATAGGTAAGAAATTGTTAAGAGGCACTGCTATAACTAAATACTCAAAGTCTGGTGCGTGTTGAAAGTGCAGGTTGAAGTAAATAGATAATGGTGGCAATTTTCCATTTCTGCTACCCTTCTTCCCTACACCCAGAAATATTTATAATTCTTTATTGGAGGGTTGATACTAAATACTGTCTGATACTTTACTACTTCTGATACTAAATAATAATAGCTAAGTTATTAATAGATTAGAAATACATATCTAACAAAATAAATAATTAAGCAAACACATAATTACAATAGAAATCAAAAATGTTTGTTAATTTTATAGAAATGTTTCTTAAAGGCAGTGCTTATGACTTTTGTAGGTCAACAGCCCAGACATAATGTTCATCATATTTTATGTCTGCAAGCCAAAGTCTACAGGGACAACAGTTACAGTATAGGAGGTTAACAATAAATAGATAGTGTGTGTGTGTGTGTGTGTGTGTGTGTGTGTGTGTGTGAGAAAGAGGGAATTTGTACAAGTAGAAATGTAAATGATAAGAGAAAGGTGAACATCAGGAAAATATCCTACAATAAGAAGAGACATGTTTTGACACTTCTGACAGATGATTAAATTGATAAAGGTAAGAATTACAAAAAAAAAAAAAAAAAAAAAAAAATGACTGAAGCTGGAAGAATGCCAATGAAATCATATTAAAGTGGACCTAATGTTAGCTGTTAGTACTGTCTAGTTGTTTAACCCAAGATCAATAGTGATTAATCAGACCAATGGTAAAAAGCATTCAGGATATGATCATCTACCCTTTTTTCTTTTCTAGATATGGTGTACCCTGGATTACAGAAGAAATATGTGACTAATCTAAATACAGAGGTATCAGAGTTAGTGGTATCATATACTGGTGATTCAGAGTCGGAGATCATAGTTTTGTGAACCGATTCCACAACCCTACAATGCAGACATGCCTCCTATTATTACCCCTACAAGTCTGTTCCTCCCCACACCACTACCAATCTATACAAAGTATTTTGTCAAATCTTTCTTCTTCAGAAATATATCCATCTGGAATACCCACTTTGTTTCCCCAAAGACTACAGTTGGTCAAACTGAACAACAACCACATCCATTTTTCTTGACTCAAGTCAATAAGGGAGCAATCGTGTAGGTATTTGACTTGCTACAAATAGCAGCTAAATCTCCTACACCACTGCTGCTGCCACCACCACCCTAAATCAATAGGTAGTAAAATAACAGAACTAGGTACCAGATTGTTGGGTACATATTGTTAGGCACCTCAATGTTTGGCAAGACAAGGTGTTTGAGTTAAATTTGATGATTTTTATGTTTCCTTTTTCTTTTTTTTTTTCAGGAACAGCTTGATGTGTTGGTGAACAGTCAACAGCAATGGAGAACACGAAGATTAAAGTTGTAGTTGAGAGCAAGTTGACTGACATGGAGGACTGGAAGCCATCTGAATATTGGAAAGAATTACCTGCCATGATTTGTGCAGGGTATCACAATGCCACTTAATGCCATGTGAACACTGTAACAGCTGTAAGCCATGGTATGGACATTATGCCTATCTGTACCGTTGAACAGGGCCTTAGGTTCAATTTAGATGGCTATGTGAAACTGCTGGTTGGAGGAGACTGTGGTCAAACCTTGACTGGAGAAGGTTGCTGCTGGAAGGCCATATGTGTGGTAGCAGGATTTTTCTCCTAGGCCATATCTCCAGAAAGAATAAGAAAGTAGTTGTCAAAGAATTTCTACAACTTCACCAGTCCCAATTTCTGGCCTCCTAATTCCCCCAATTGTAATGCCATAGATTACTATGTATGGGGCACAACTGAGAAAGACACAAGCTCTGTCTGAAACACCAAGGCTAAGCTTGTGGCCAGGATCAAGGTGTTCAAAGATCTTCCCAGGGACACAGTAAGAAATGCATGCGCCAGGTTTTGGGGCCATTTTGAGGCTGCGGTGGAAGCTGAGAGTAGCTACTCTGAATAAGTTGTTATCTCCCAGCTATAATCTAGTTGATACTTTTTGAGTTTTTAAAAAATACTTTCATTTTTGGATGGAATATTATGTTTTCTTTTCCTTTTGTACAAACTATCAAATTTAGTGTGTTCAAATTTAGCCTGAACACACTGTAGGTACACACCACTGGAGCCAATGAAGGTGCCTCTTTATGGTTGCTTGATCTGCTATAAATAGCAGTGAAGTCTCCTTTAAATCATAGCTGACACTTTTAGGAAAAAGAAACATTGGATAACAAGGTCCAAAGTTCCCTGCACATGAAAATAAAAAGTTGGGTTGCTCATGGTTGGAATGCCTTTGACTATAGGTTTGCTCAATCATGAGTGTCTTGGGCTAGACTACAACAAAAGCAACATGTGAACATGAGACAAAGAAAGAGTACTGAAGTGTACTAGCAAGAAGAATGAAGAGATTGTCAAATTTAAATCCAATAGCAGCTGAATCTAACATTCAGACAATTCTGCCATCTGTTCAGGTAAATGAAATCAATATTTTACAACTTGACAGGATATATAGAAATGTTTGTAGCAAGAAAAACATAGTTACCGAGCCACACTGTGGCCACAAAGGCACCGACAAGCCAGCATTGTAACGGGTGATCTCCTGCAAAGAAAAGTAAGACATACATCAAATATAGAATTATATAAAAGTTCATTTACATAAACAAACAATTTTATACTATGAATAAAAGCACAGAATGCAGGAGTGGCTGTGTGGTAGGAAGTTTGCTTCTCAACCACATGGCTCCAGGCTCAGTCCCACTTCATGGCCTTTTTATTATGCCTTGGGCTGACCAAAGTCATGTGAGCGAATTTTGTAGATGAAAAATGAAAGAAGCCTGTTGTCTATATATGTGTGTGTGCACACATTTGTCCCCCACCATTGCTTGATAACCGGTGTTGGTTTATTTATGTCCCGATAACTAGTGGCTTAGCAAGAGACTAAAGTACTAAGTACTAAGTTTAAAAAAAAATTAAATATTGAGGCCGATTTGTTCAACTAAAACCCTTCAAGGCAGTGTCGCAGCATAGCTACAGTCCAATGAATGAAATAAATAATAGAAAAAATATATGTGTATGTATGTATGCATTTATACACACATGTACATATACACAATTATACAAATAAATAAAAGAAAACATATGTGTATGTATGTATGCATTTATACACATATGTACATCATCATCATCATCGTCGTTTAACGTCCGCTTTCCATGCTAGCATGGGTTGGACGATTTGACTGAGGACTGGTGAAACCAGATGGCCACACCAGCCTCCAATCTGATTTGGCAGAGTTTCTACAGTTGGATGCTCTTCCTAACGCCATATACACAATTATACACAGACTGATGGATTAGCAAAGTGAAGCCAGGAACAATGATTTGTGATGCTACAGTTTGTAATAAATTGGAAATTTCAGGGTTCAGAGTGTCTGCCTACAACATAGGCACTGTCAGCTGATGTCTTCAACAATAACCGCAGACTGATCAATGCATTGTTAGTGAAATTTGATAGATTGAAACTCAAAGAACCTTGGTGTGTGTGTGCATGTGCAGCCTGGTGCCACACCAAAACACATTTCCTGGCTTGCTCCTTGGCAGTAGATGCTCACTCTTCAGTCCGAATAAGAAGCATCGTGTCTTTTCCTTGTACCTTATCATAATGAGATGTGCTGCTGCCCAGGACAGCTCTTTGAAGAAATACATGTACCAGCATTCAGTGTCTTAGCTGCAGTTCTCCAGTCAACTGCTGCTGCTCCCTCTTCCAACTTTTGTGGTTGCAGGACACACACACACACATGTATACATATGCGTGTGTATGCATGTATTTTTATACGTGTTTATATATATTTATTTTATTTATTTATGTGCCCTTTAAAAGCCTAGCCAGGCTCATGAGCCCAGTTTCTATGGTGTATGTGTTCCCCACCCCCAGTTGGACGGGATGCCAGTCCATCGCAGTGTTACTCAAGAAACAGGAAGAAAGAGTGGGAGAAAGTTGGGGCGAAAGAGTACAACAGGAGTCACCACCACCCCCTGCCAGAGCCTCGTGGAGCTTTAGGTGTTTTCGCTCAATAAAGACACACAACGCCCGGTCTGGGAATTGAAACCACGATCCTTTGACCGCGAGTCTGCTGCCCTAACCACTGGGCCATTGCGCCTCCATGTTTATATATATAAAAAACTAAATTCATACATATATATTTATATACATACACATGTATATATAATATATATGATGCATACATACACGTGTGTGTGGCTTATACTCAATCAAAATTATCTGTTATCACAATATATATATAAATATATATATATATATATATATATATATATATATATATATATATATATATATATATATACATGCATGTATGTATATTGTAATAATGAATTATTTTGATTAAGTACAATGCCATTTTGTAAGGAGATAGATTATATTCATTAAATGAATGATAGTATCTTACTAATACTTATATCACTGACCCTAGACAAATGAAAGGAAAGGCAGACAAGCTAGATACAACGAATCATCTAATCTGGTTCTCTTTCTCTCCCTACAATTAGCATCAATGCCACACAGTTACTTAGCCAAGTCACTTTGATAATAGATGGAAGCATACACAAAACAAATATAAAAATAGACATTAAATGGGAAGATAAGGTTAAAGAGTTTCCGTTAATTAACAAAAACTGTATGAGCTAATGTTTCTTCCCCAGCTCTCTTTCACTCTCTTAATTTTTTTTTTTTTTGTTTTTCTTCCTTTACAGCTTGGTAATCTTTCTAATGTTAAAGATTTGACTTAGAAATGTTCATGTTCTCAATTTTCAGTTAACTAGGCAGAGAGAACTGGAGTAATGATGTGCTTTACTTAGGAGCACAAGGACATGCTATTGTATCAGGATTTGAACTCTTGGCAATGCACCAATAAGAAGACAACTCAATCATTACTCTTTTACTTAGCAATTTTACTTTCTTTCTTGGTATTTTTATTTTATTTTGCTTGCAAATTTGAGAGATAGATCTCAAAACAAATGAGAACTTTATGCCAGTGTGTAATGTCCTATGCAGCTGGGAGATATATTTTCCTTGTGGGTAGCATGCTCATAAGCCATATACTGTTTCTGCTCTTTGACATGGTAAAATGTATCTTCACATATGTGTCTATATTACAGATTAAATGTCCAATCAACGGAATTCTTATACCAAGACGAAAAAGACAACTTTAGAATATCAGGCAGAGCCCATTGAAGGGTTCTTTTCTATTCTATAAAATTTATTTTACCCTCACAGCATAAAATATTTTCCACTATTTCATGTTATCTATTAAAACAAAACATTATTAGTTCCATAAAATTCAACTGTTTTATCATAAATTAAGGGTATAAGATACAAAGAGCCATATTCACCACCTGAAGGATATTTCTATTATGGGTTGTCCTTAACCAAGATACTTAACTCTCAATCCATCAAGCCAACAATAATAGATTTTTTTTTTCGTTTTTTAGAAAGCGATGAAATCATGGGAAACAGAACCAAAATGCAAACATGATTTCTTAGGGAGTGTGAAAATATAGAAAGAAATATTTTAGGAACACTCATTCTTCCATTGCTTTTCATGACTGGATTAATTCCTCAGACAAGTATACTGAGAAAATCCAGATCTTTCTTTTGCTAAAAACCAAAGTGAAAATAAACTATTTGCTATATATGAATGCCCTCAAACTATACATCAAAAATGAAAATGATCTACATTCTCTGGTCCAAGTAGTAAGAATATTTAGCAAGGTGGATAAGTGTGTAGTTTTAATTATAAAGAGAGGTTGACAGTTTTAAAATGGGCATATCCTGCCAAAGTATTCTATCTGTTTCATTTTGAAACCAGCCAGATCTGACCTCTCACACCTACTCAACAATATCATTCTAAAAATAAAGTCATATCATTGGAATCTTGAAATCACAAGAGAATGCATAACCAATTCAAAACAATGTGAATAAATAAGCATTACGTTTGACAGAGCAATCTAAAGGCTAAAGGGTTAAATCTGATACTATAAAGATACAAGATCATAGATTGCTGGGAAATAACAAGGGATAGAAGTATCTAGGGATGCTACAGGGTGATAAGGTAATGCAAAAAGAAACAACAAATAAAGTCTCTAAAGTGTACAAAAGAAGAATTAGTTACAAGGCAAAATGTGTCCCATGCTATTGTTGAAAGATTTTGCTCCTTTTCTAAAGTGGGCAAATACAAGCTACAGGAATTGGACAGAACTAAGAAGCTTTTCACAATGCATAATGTAATATTGAGAAGCTCTACTCACCAAGAAGGGAAGGAGACAGAGATTTGTTAAATGCAGAAGACACCATCAATACGGTGATATTGAGTTTGAAAAACTATGTTGTACACAGTGAAGAAAGAATATCATCTGTAGTTAGAAATATCCAAAAATCCACAGAAACAGTAGAAGAATTCAAGAACAGAAAGGAGGACTGTAGGACTAATAGCTGGAAAGAGAAGAAATTACACAGCTATTAGTCCTACAAACTGAGGATGTCGGAAGTAAAGAACGCTGGCTGTGGCTAACAGATAGGAACCTGAAATGAGAAACTGAACCAGTTTCAGGAATAAGCCATATGATTCAACTCAATAAAGATAACAACTGATAAAACCCAGTCAGAAAGCAAATACAGAACATGCAGAAAACTGAATGGAGTAAGCTAGTGCAAAAAGAGTATAAGCACAAGTATGACTATACTGGTAGAAGAGTGTGTTGGGCTGCTAGTTGGTTGATCTGAAGTGATGGAAAAGAGGTATGAATACAAGCCAGAGGTTTTCTGGCTACATCAGTATCAACAGTCTCTATAGAAACTGACGATACTATTGAAGGAAGGAGACTTGATATATTGATACAGGACAGAAAGAGCAAACTGTATTAGATCATAGACTTTGCAATACCACATGATAACAGAGCAGATAGCAAAGAAATTGAGAAAATTAAGAAACATCATAACCTAACCAAAGATAGAAGTAGAGATTGTGGAGCACAAAGGTGACGGCAGTCCTTGTGGTAATAGATGCACCAGGCACAACACCCAAACTGCTACCCAAGATGTTGAAGGATATTGGAATTGAGGCCCTATTTTGGAATTGGAGTTATAGCAAAGTGCTATTCAGTACTCTGCATGAATCCTATGAGACATATATATATGAAATGTAATACATACACAAACTGTTTGTGTAGTTAGATGTATACAGGGTTATTCAAAAGTCCTTCTAGTATTTTCACTTTATATAGTCTTTACATGCTAAAAGGACTTCTGAATCACTATGTGATGTGTGTGTGTTTCTACAATGCAAGTCCACAGAAGAAATAAATGAATGTTATATTAGCTTGACTTTCAAAGAACCTAGAACAGATGACAAAGGAAAATAAGGCTGTGAGCAGATATATTGACAAGAGAAAAAACACAGTGGGACTGAACCCGGAACCATGTGGTTGGTAAGCAAGCTACTTACCACACAGCCACTCCTGTTTATTTTTTGAAAATATTATTATTATTAATATTATTAAAGGCAGTGAGCTGGTAGAATCGTTAACATGCTGGATGAAATGCATAGCAGTATTTCACCTGTCGCTATGGTCTGAGTTCAAATCCTACCGAGGTCAACTTTGCCTTTCATCCTTCCGGGGTTGATAAATTAAGTACCAGTAAAACATTGGGGTTGATGTAATTGACCATCCCCCTCCCCCAAATTTCAGACCTTGTGCCTTTAGTAGAAAGGATTATTATTATTATTATTATTATTTTTATTATTATTATGCTAACAGAATCATTAGCACACCAAGCAAAATGCTTAATGGCATTTCATCTTTGCATTCTGAGTACAAATTCTGCTGAGATCAACATTGTCTTTCATCCTTTTGTGCCCCAAGGGCCAATGTAATCAACTTATCCCCTCCCACAAAATTTCTGGCTTTGTGTTTACAGTAGAAAGAATTATTTTTATTATTATTACTATTATTAAGGCAGTGTGATGGGGCAGAATCGTTAGCACACCAGGTGAAATGTTTAGAAGCATTTCATCCATCTTTACGTTCTGAGTTCAAATTCCACTGAGGCCAACTTCGCTTTTCATCCCTTTGGAGTTGATAAATTAAGTACCAATGAAACACTGGGGATTGAGAGGGGGGGGGGGGCGATGCAATCAGCTTCTCTCCCCCACCCCAAATTTCAGGCCTTGTGCCTTTAATAGAAAGGATTATTATTATTGTTATTATTATTATTATGTATTTGTACTTTTAGCAAATTTGAACAAACCAATGCTTTGTGAGTGAAATGAGGTTGTCAGAAACTATGGAGAAGCAGAGCTTATACTTACGTATATTTGTGCATATGTGTGAGTGTTTGTTTATGTATACAATTGATAAGGAAGACCACATTGTGTAGCGTTTACATTTATACATAAACAGTTGATATTCTGCCTGCAGAAAGTCTTTGATCACTCAGATGCCATGTCATGAAAACATCTGAAAGCTTGCAGATGTTTTGAATGAGTGTGAAACTTTAGTACGCTAGTTGATTGCTAATTATCTAGCAACACACACACACACGCATCCACATACATACAGGCACAGATATGGCTACGTGGTTGAAAAGCTTGCTTGTCGATCATATGGTTTCATGTTCTGCTCCACTGTGCAGCATCTTGGACAAATATCTTTTACTGTAGCCCTAACTCAACCAAAGCTTTGTGAATGAATCTGGTAACTGGAAACTGAAGTTATCATATGTGTGTGTGTGTGAGTACGTGCATGCGTGTGTGCATGTGTGTATGTGTTACTGTCTCCTTGTCTTGACATTGCATGATAATGGTAAATGAGTGTTCTTTGTTTCTTATCTTCTGTGAAAACATGTCTTTCCATGGGGAAATATTACCTTCCTTGGAAACAGGTGAAGGTTGGCAACAGGAAAGGCATCTGGTTGTAGAAAATTGGCCTCAAAAAATTATTCTCTGATAAGCTAGCTACTCCACTACACAATTTCTCTTACAAGGTTTAATTCAACACAAAGCTATGGTTGAAGTCCCTTACTCAAGATACCTTGCAGCAGGATCAAATCCAGGACCTTGTGATTGCAAACAGAACCTTTTAATCAATTGGCAATGGCTGCTGAGAGAGAGAGAAACAAACACATGCATACACTAACATTCATATAAATACACACATAAATACATTCAAGCTAGATTTTTTATGCAGAAAGAAAAGTACTGGAAGTAGAAATTTTATACCAAATCCCACCTTGTCCTGCTTACATGATAGTCTACTCTGTTTTAAGTATTTGGTCCAGGCCCCTAATTTCAAGATTCTATCCTTTTTCCTTTTCACTAGTTTTTGAGGCCCTGAAAAGTATCGTGGGCACTGCCCTTACCCCCTGAGAGATACAGTAAAAAATAGTACCATGTATTAACACTAGTGTACTCAAACACAGGTACACACACCCGCTCTCTTCATATGAGTGCATGAAAAGAAAGACAGGGTATTTAAACTTCCAATGGGGTGCCTCAAAGACTGGTGGGCAAAGGGATGACTACATAGAAGCTTTTGACCAAATACTTGAAATCAAGTGGGCTCTGCTAGAAACATTAGGTGATAATATTAAAACAAGTAACAGATTAAGTCTAAGCAGGTAAGAACAGGTTCAATCCAACTTGTGGGTTTCCACAGTTTTCTTTTACTCATTCTTACTGACAAAGTTTGGATCAACCTGAGGTTAAGATAGCAGAAACTTGCTCAAGGTGATATTCAGTAGAATCAAAGCCAGAACCATATGACTGCAAATCTATCGGACCACACAGCAAAGTCTGTACAACAATGAATGATACTCATGTCACCATTGCTGTTGCCAACCACTATCATCACTATATTCATTTACTAGTACTTTTACACTGTCAGTATAGTCTAGTTCACAAGTAATCAACCAAATGTTGAAATAAGCTAAAGATTATAACAATTTTACTCATGTATATTTAGTGAGGGGGGGAAAAAAACTATATAAAATATTCTCTAATAATATATAACAGTAAGTAAACCAGACGTAATTTTTGATATATATATATATATATATATATATATATGTTAGGAAGGGCATCCAGCTGTAGAAACTCTGCCAAATTAGATTGGAGCCTGGTGTAGCCATCCGGTTGCACCAGTCCTCAGTCAAATCGTCCAACCCATGCTAGCATGGAAAGTGGACGTTAAACGATGATGATGATGATGATGATATATATGTATATGTATATAGCATTGAGCTGATGCATTTTGAATGAAACATCTGTTCATTGATCTTGATAGTAGCAATGTTAACACATACTGTTAACTTTGGTTTATATTTATTATGTTTTATTTTGTCTACAATGGTAAGAAGCTTAGAGAACTTAATCCAATCTGTTGTAGTTAATATTGTGTCAACTGATTCTACAAACTAGTTTTAATTCCTAGTTAGATTGCTTTCACGTATGTGACTACTACTCTTGTGAGCCGAATGTCACATTTGATTGCCTTTCCCTTAAATATGTTAGGAACAACTTTGCATCTATATAAGTAGGTTAAAGAGCTTGCTTTGCAATCATGAAGTTCAACACCAGTGCATAGCATCTTTGGCAAGTTCCTTTAAAGTTCAGCTTAACTTGAACCTTGAAAGTGAAATTGGTTACACAGAAACTGGAGAAACCTATGAAATGAATGGTACCTGTAATTCAATGGGTTTCACCTGTGACATTGTGTCACTCTGATTCTGCCTGAGGAGTACATTGAAGGTACAAGTATCTGTGCAGACAACTAGAACATGCATTGCTGAGACTGATGAAAGATCCATTTCATTCATACATACAACTATCCATATATATATACATACATGACACAAACACTCACACATTTTAGGAATATGAAATTCTAAAAGGCTCTTAAATGATTGCTCAAAAGTATTTCTATTTCTTTTATGTATGATTTGGTACCACCCATGAGAAAGACTTGCCATTGCCTCGTCTTAAATTCATTTCAGGCTAATTCAAACTGGTTTAATAGTCTAACTTGTTGTCAGTTGAATAAGCAGTGGGAAACAGTAATGTGTAGCATGGTAAAATATTTCTTATTTCAATAAATGTTAATAAACTAAAAAATAAAGCAGCATTAGAATGTTTTTTAAACAGCAAAGTTTTATTTTCTTCAGTACCTTATAGGCTTTAAAGTCCTTCAAAAGCAGTCGACAAGGAAACTATGATATTATTTAGGATGTGTTGTAAGACTGCATGGAATAGAGCATTTCAGGAAGAACACATCAGACTGATAACAAATTATAACATAGGAAACCTAATTGTAAATCTGCTCAACTATGGATGATCAAAACACAATAAGAGAGGAAACTGTATCCAACAACCTCTTGATATGTTAAAGAATTTTTGAAATAGAACAATTAATGAAGGAACATCTACCTAAGTTCCTTATTTGGCCATTTAACTACCATATTTTCACCCATAAATGAACCCCTTACTACCTCAAAATAATGATAATAATAATAAAAAATAAAACAATAAAAAAACAGCCCAAGATCTAGTCCTTAAATACCTCGGGTGAGTTATCACAGATGGCTTAATTTTAACTAGAAAATTAGTGAAATATTAAATATTTATTAAATTCAACAAAGCCATATTCATACAAGGTATACAACTTAAAAGATACTGGCAAAAACAATAAAAATAAATAATATAAAAAAAAAACGTCCCATACAAGAAAACTTTAAGAAGGAAACTAAATTTATAAATATTTAATAACAATTCATATGAGTTTATTTAAGTGATACTTAAGTTATTGTTTCCATTGTAGCCTTCATTTCATTGTGTTGTGGAACTCAGATATTCCAGTTAAAAATTTATGTTTCCTTATCTAAACAAAATAAGCATCTGTTTGCTTTGCTTATTTTGCACCCAGCATATGTTTAATCTCAGGTTAACTTGTATATTGCTTAAATATTTATTATAGCACATTAAGCTCTAGCAAGCTAGACTTAACTATAAATAGTTTAGCTCAAGGAAAGAGTAACATTTTTCAATTTATGGCTAATCTAACAACATTCCACAGTTAATAATACTGATGATAGGAGCACACTTGCATTCACATTCAAATGTATTTCTTTATTTTTTTTTCTTATGCATACAACTACACACCCGTACACAAATTCTATATTAGATATTATTTCTAACCTTTATATAAAATAATTTGGGGTTATGACTCTTATAACTAGTGCTCATCAATCTCTGTTTATCATAAGGCTGGGGTTATGTTAAACGATACCCGTTTTTAAGGAAGTTGCCTCCCTTTGGAAATATCACAAAAACTTTCACAGAAATGCTCCTCACTCGGTTTCTACACAGTTCTCATTTATCCAGATTTTACGCTCAGGGTGCTGGTTAACCCGGTACCTGTGGAATAGAATCCAGGATCTGTTTGTCACAAAGCAAACTCTTAACAACAAAGCCATGCTTGTTCTCTATTGATTAAATATGCTGGTTTACATGTATATTTTAGTGAATAACAGGTGATCAAATTTCCGTGATTGCCAGGTGATGTGCAGATTGTATCTTATCACTGGTGTGTTTTCATTTTCTTGTTAGAGTTGTTTACTTACCAATATTCATCCAGTCGACATTGCAATTGGCAAAAAAAAAAAATGTTTAACCCCAAATTAAGCTGGATAGTTATAGTTTGAGAAATATTTGAAAGAAACTGTGTTGCTACATACTAATTTGTGAAAAACATTTTAATTGCATTTCACTGTCTGTATAAGTGATTTTTGTCAGTCATATAAATTGTAGCTCATCCGGCATACATGTTGAATCCAACTGTGTACCATCCTCTACAAATGTTTGGTCTGGTTCCAAAGTTAGAAATCAAATACTAAAAATCAACTAAATGTTTTTTTACAGATAAAAGGATCATAGATTCAATCTATTTGGGTCCTATTCAGCTTCAATGTAGTTAGAACAATATATGTTCTTTCAGTTTAGCGGTTTCCCATCAGTTGACCATGCATTTACAAGAAACCTTTAGAACATTAAAAAAAAAAGATTACAATGCCAACATTACAATTTTCTAAAAAATTCTACAAAAACTTAAGAATAACTATGGAAGCTTTAACCACATACCCACACCAGCATGCACGCGCGCACGTGCATGCACAGAGTTGGCATCATAAGAACTTAGAAACTTTGAGCTTCCTTGGAACATTGAATCTTGAAGCAGATAAAGTTATGACCAATGGTTTCAAATTTAGCATAAGGTCAGCAGTTTTTTTGGGAAAGAGTAAGTTGATTACATCAACCCTAATGTTCAAGTGGTACTTCTTTTATTGACCCCCAAAAGGATGAAAGGCCAAGATGACCTCAGTAGAATTTGAACTCAGAATGCAAAGGTGGATAAGATACTGCTAATCATTTTTCCCAGTGTGTTAACAATTCAGCCAACTTGCCACCTTAAAGCATGTAAAAATTGAGTTAAAAAACCTAGGTAGAAAAAGGCAAAAGCTGCCTATGGAACACAAAATCACATCTCTTCTAAACAGTGGATTTTCTATCCAAAGTGTTTTTTCCTTAACCTAATATTTACATGCTATTATTTGTAGCTTTATCTGCTTCGAGATTCACCATTCCAAGACAA